>NW_009941347.1:0-269 GCF_000696875.1 Nestor notabilis | reverse complement strand
AGGTCTGTGCCATACCCCTCTTAAAGCCGGCCTGGAGTGGAGAGGTTGCTGGCCCCGCGTGTTGCGGGAGCAGCACCTCTCCCACGCTGCAGCCGGGGGTTACCGCTGCTCACCTGCAGGGCCAGGCATCGGGCGTCGCTGCTCTGCAGGGCGGCCCGCATGTCCTCCACTAGCTCCCGCAGGCTCCCGTTCTCCTCCTCCAGCTTGGCGATGCGGTCCTCGGCCTGCTCCAGCGCCACGATCTCCTCGTAGCACTCCCGCGAGCAGGG
>NW_009941346.1:7185-7406 GCF_000696875.1 Nestor notabilis | reverse complement strand
CTGGCAACCAACTGGGAGTGTTGGGATGGATTGTTGTCCCCTCCCCCAACATATCTAGTTTAAAGCTTTCTTGACCAGCCTGGCAAGCCTCCTTCTCCTTCTCCTGCTCCTCTTGCACCCTTTGCAGCACTCACCAGGTCACACCAGAACCAGTTCAACTTACAAGCCCAGCAGAAAACCGATCGATCCTTCTGCTGAGTTAGTTTTCTAGTAGATGATAT
>NW_009941346.1:0-7154 GCF_000696875.1 Nestor notabilis | reverse complement strand
TCAGCAGGCTGCCAGACAAGCCAGAGCTATAGGGCTTTCACAAAAAGGAGCAGCAGTGTAAGCTCTCCTTTTGTTTGTAGAAAGATACCTAGATCAATCGTCTGAAACTTTTATCCACATCATCTTGTTTCTGTAGATTTACAGAATGCCTTTGGACTGCAAAGAAGGAAGACTTATGCCACAGGTCCACTAAAAGTTTACCTAGAGCCCTCCAGAGCACTGGAGCAGCATACCTCTATAATAGCAACAAATACTCCTCTCTTCCACAGCTTGTAAAGACTCCTGAAGGAGATATTCGTCTCTTTCATAGGTGTGAATTATGTGACATGGTCCATCTTAACTACAGGAGCAGTGTCTCCTCCCGTGTTCAATGGATATTGCGCTGTTCCCACTGGAAAAGTTTTAGGAAGATAAGAACAACTCTAGAAAACCTAAGGTTTAACCAAATCTGAATTTCATAGTAGGAAGTCTCTTTCTACCCATTCCCAAACCCCGATAGCCACAGATACAACCTTTTCAGAAACATCTTTCAAAGGTCTGTGGTATTGATAGAAGACAAGTGGGAGAGCAGAGAAGAGACAAATAAAGCAGTAGGAGGTGTCCTGGTGTTTACCGGGTGTACTAAGCCAATTCAGTACACTGCAAGGCAAGTCTGACTTGATCTAGCACTGAAAAGCACCAGAAAAGACCAACAAAATCCTTCACAAAATGTTCTTGCAGCAGTTCTGCTCCTTGTAATAGCCACAGGAGCAAAAAGAAGTCCCTCAGGCTTTGGTTATATTCCTTTAGCACCTCAGAATATTTCTAGCTGTCCTCAAAAGAATTCCTCCCCTTTCCAGAAAAGGATTTAAGAAGCCAAAGGTAGTGCAACTTATGGACACCCCTATTCCCGTGGTGAGCTACAGTGTGCATGTTAATGCAATTAAAGCTGAAGCTCCTTAGCTGTACTGGAAGTATGTCCTTCAGCACTGGCATGCACAAAAGAAATGTGGGTCTAGTCCTGCCAAACTTGCCCAGCTCTGGCTAGGAGTTGCACTTTTTCCGTTTCAGTTAATTTGTGTTTGGCCCAGATTTTAGCCACTAGAGAGTTCATCAGAGTTTGCAGGATCTCTCAGACAGGTCCAGTGAGGAACACAAGTCTGCTGTCACCCTACAGAGATCTTCATTTCTACTGGAAGAGTCACCTGGACCTTTACTCCCCAGTAGTCCCCTCTCCTCACAGCATTACCCTTGCCTCTGCTCTTTGTATAGCTGTGTTTTGAGTGGGGGTGAATGGAGAACAAATCTAGATGAGGAAAGATCCTTTGGCTATGATCAAATGAGTTCAATATAAGACCTGCTACATGGGTGCTGACTAGCACAGGCCAACCACCATGACTGTAGAACAGGGAGCTCTGAATTGTGTTTGTCAGATTAAAGCAACCAAAGAACAGCACCTGTTCTCCTGGAGGACATCAGAATCAGATCCAACGTGCCATATGAATTAGGGGAAGGGTTCAAGGAGCTTCAAAACCTACAGCTCCAGGGATACTGAGGCTGAGAAAGGCATGCCAAGGGGAGCATGGCATTGCACCATCATTGCTCCTTTAACACCTTTCTCATCTGGGACACCCATTTGACTGGAGGACATCAGCCTCAGCTCAAGAACGCCATGCAAATTAGGGTTAAGGTTAGGTTTCAGAGAACCACAAAGCCTACAGCTCCAGGGACACTGGAGCTGACTAAAGCATGCCAAGGGCAGCATGACACTGCATCAACGTTGCTCCTTCAACACTTTTCTCATCTGGGACACCCATTTGGCTGAAGGAGGTCACACTGAGCTCCAAGATGCCATACAAACCAGATTTAGGGTTAGGGTTAGGGTTAGCTTTAGTGTTCAGAGAGGCACAAAACCTACAGATGAAGGGATCCTCTGGCTGCCAGAGGCATGCCAAGAGAAGCACGGCTCTGCACCAACATTCCTTCGTCCACACCTTTCTCATGTGGGACACCCATTCGGCTGGAGGACATCAGGCTCACCTCCACAATGCCATGCAAATTAGGGTTATGATTAGCGTTAGGTTTCAGAGAGCCATGGAGCCTACAGCTGCAGGGATAGTGGGGCAGCCAAAGGCATTACAAGGGGAACATGGCATTGCACAAGTATTATTCCTTCAAAACCTCTTATGTGAGACACCCATTCTGATGGAGGACGTCAGCTCCACTATACCATGCAAATTAGGGTTACGGTTACGATTAGGGATATAGGTAGGGTTCAGAGATGCACAAAGCTTACAGCTTCAGGGATACTAGTGCTGTCAAAAGCATGCCAAAGGAACATGGCAAAGGCACTCCACCAACATTGCTCTTTCAATACCTTTCTCACCTGGGATGCCCTTTTGGCTGGAGCACATCAGCCTCTCTTCCATGATGCTGTGCAAGTTAGAGTTGGGGTTAGGGATAGGGTTCAGAGAGCCACAAAGCAAAGAACTCTAGGCATAATCGTGCAGCCAAAGGCATGCCAAGAAGAGCATGGCACTGCACCAGTATTGTTCCTTCAACACCTCTCTCAGCTGGGACACCCATTCAGCTGGAGGACATCAGCCTCAGATCCAGCATGCCATGCAAATCAATGTTAGGGTTAGAGTTATTGTTGAGAGAGCCAGAAAGCCTACATTGTCAGGGATACTAGGGCTAAAAAAGACATGTCAAGGGGAGCTCTACGCTGCACCAACATTGCTCCTTCAAAACCTTTCCCATCTGGGACACCAATTGTGAGAGAAACAGTGTTGTTTTCGCATAATTGGGGATGGGGTTTTGCAATATTAAGGCTTTACAATATTAGACCTTTAAGGTTAATATTAAGGCTTTGCAATATTAAGATTTTTCAATACTGGTGCTAGGGCTAAGTTACTAAGGGAACAAAACAATGGGTTTGAGATACCATAACTTTGAAAGACACACTTTGTGGTTAACAACAATATCCTCTCCAGACAAAAGATACACTCTGTGGTTAAAAAGAATACTATTTTTATACAACCTATGAAACTAAGTAGGTGCAGGCTGGTTAAACAGTAAGTTGAGGTACCACATGTCTGCCAGAGAGTTACGAAATCGAAACATAAAAGGAGATAAATAAATAAGAGGAAGGGGCATACAGAATCAGGTTAGGGGAGATGTAACCAGAGGTGGGACAGTTAGCATGTAGATTATACGTGTCGGACAGGCTGTAAACCTTGGAGTGCCAAACCAATGGGGAAACAAGGGTGGGAACTTGTGGACAGGATAGGAAATATAAATCATAGTTCTGATTTTGCTCTGTGTTCCTACTTGCCAGGACACCCATTTTTGCAAAAACGTTAATAAATAACTTCTTCACTGCTATGTCTACCCTGAGCTTAAGATTTTCTCTACAGACCATTTCTCACACCATTCAGCTAGATGACGTGAGCCACAAATCCACGGTGCCATGCAAATTAGGGTTAGGGTTAGTGTTCAGAGAGCCAAAAAGCCTAGAACTCCAGGGATGCTGGTGCTGCCAAAGGCATGGCAACGGGAGCGTGGCACTACACCAATATTTCTCCTTCAATACCTTTCTCATCTCGAACACACATTTGGTTGGAGGACATCAGCCTCAGATCCAGGATGCCATCCAAATTAGAGTTAGAGTTAGAGTTCAGAGAGCCAAAAGCCTACAGATGCAAGGACCTGAAAAAGGCATGTCAAGGGAAGCATGGCACTGCACCAACATTGCTCCTTCAACGCCTTTCTCCACTGAGACAACCATCAGGTTTGGTGGACGTCAGCCTCAGAGCCAGAATGAAATGCAAATGAGGGTTAGGGTTAGGGATAGGGATAGGGTTCAGAGTGTCAGAAAGCCTACAGCTTCAGGGATACTGGGGCTGCAAAAGACATGCCAAGGAGTGCATGTAATTGCACTAACATTACTCCTTCCACACCTTTCTCTTTTGTGACACCCATTCAGCTGGATGACGTCACTCAGCTCCAAGATGCCTTGCAAATTACGGTTACAGTTAGGGTTAAAGTTCTGAGAGCCAACAGGTCCCACAGATGCTGGGATATGGGTGCTATCAGAGACATGTGGAGCACAGCACTACAGCAACCTTAACTCCTTCAACACCTTTCTCATGTGGGAAATGCATTTGGCTGGAGGACATCAGACTGAGATCCAGGATGCCCTGCAAATTAGAGTTAGGGTTAGGTTTAGGGGTAGGGTTCAGAAAGCCACATAGTGTTCAGCTTCAGTGATACTAGTGTTGCCAAAGGCATGCCAAGGGGAGCATGAACATGACTCCTTCAACACCTCTCTCATCTGGGACACCCGTTTACCTAAAAAACATCAGCCTCAGATCCAGAATGAAATGCAAATGATAGTTAGGATTATTTAGAGGGGTGCGTTCAGGAAGCCAGAAAGCCTATAGCTTCAAGGATACTGGGGCTGCCAAAGTCATGCCAAGGGGAACACATCATTGCTCCACCATTGCTCCTTCAACACCTTTCTCCTCGGGGACACCCATTAGGTTGGAGGATTTTAGCCTTAGATCTAGGATGCCAAAAAAATTAGGGTTAGTGTTAGGGTCTGCATTCAGAGAGCGAGATAGCCTGCTGCATCAGGGATACTAGGGCTGACAAAGGCATGTCAAGGGGAGCACGGCATTGCACCAATATTGCTTCTTCAACACCTTTCTCCTCTGGGACAACCATTAGGCTGGAGGACGTCAGCCTCAGCTCCGAGATGCCATACAAATTACAATTAGGATTAGGGTTATCTGTTCTAAGAGCCACAAACCTACAGCTGATGATGGTGCTGTCAAAGGCATGCAAAGGGGAGCACGGCACTGCACCAATGTTGCTCCTTCAGCACCTTTCTCATGTGGAACACACATTTGGCTGGAGGACGTCAGCATCAGATCCGAGATGTCATGCAGATTAGGGTAAGTGTTAGTATTAGGGTTAGGGGTAGCTTTGAGAGAGCCACATAGTCTACAGCTCAAGGAATTCTGGGGCTGCCAAAGGCATGCCAAGTGGAGAATGGCACTGCACCAACATTGCTCCTTCAGCACCTTTCTCATGTGGGACACCTATTCGGGTGGAGGATGTCAGCCTTAGATCCAGGATGCCATACAAACTAGTCTTAGTGTTAGAGTTAACATTCTGAGGGTCAGAAAGCATACACTGTTAGGCATACTAGAGCTGAAAAAGGCATGCCAAGGAGAGAAAGGCAATGTGCCAACAATGCTCCTTTAACATGTTTACTCTCTGGGACACACATTCAGCTGGAGGGTTAGATTTCAGACCCATAAAGCCTAGAACTCCAGGGATGCAGGTGCTACCAAAGAAATGCCAAAGGGAGCATGGCACTGCACCAATATTGTTCTTTTAACACCTTTCACCTTTGGGACTCCCATTCAGCTGGAGGACATCAGCCTCAGCTAAAAAATGTCATGCGTATTAGAGCTAAGGTTAGGGAAAGGGGTAGGGTTTTGAGACCCACATAGTCTACAGCTCAAGGGATACTGGCACTGCCAAAGGCATGCCAAGGGGAACAAAGCATTGCTCCAACATTGCTCCTTCAATATCTTTCTCATCTGGGAAACCCATCTGCCCAGAGGACATCAGCCTCAGCTCAAAGATACCACTCAAGTCAGGGATACATTTGGGGTTAGGGTTAGCATTCAGACAGCGAGAAAGTCTACAGTTCCAGGGATTCTGGTGATGTCAAAGATATGCCACATGGAGCACAGCACTACTGCATCCTTACTCCTTCAACTCCTTTCTCATGTGGGACACCCATTTGGCTGGAGGGCATCAGCCTCATTTCCAACATGCCATGCAAACAAAAGTTAGTTAGGGCCAAAAAGCCTACATCTTGAGGTATACTAGAGCTGAAAAAGGAAAGCCAACTGGAGAACGGCACTGCACCAACATTGCTCCTTCAACTACTTTCTCATCTGGGACACCTATTTGGCTGGAGGACGTCAGCCTCATGCAAGATGCCATTCAATTTCAGGTTAGGGTTTGGGTTAACATTCAGAGGGCCAGAAAGCCTACACATGCAGGGATTCTAGGGCTGAAAAAGGCATGCCAAGGGGAGCACGGCAATGCTCCAACATTACTCTTTCAACACCTTTCTCCTCTGAGACACCATTTGGCTGGAGGATGTCAGCCTCAGATCCAAGATGCCATGCAAATTAGGGTTAGGGTTCAGACATCCTGAAAGCCTACAGCATCAGGCATACTAGGGCTGAAAAAGGCATGCCAAGGGGAGCCAGGCACAACACCAACATTGCTCCTTCAACACTATTCTCCTTTGGAAATCCCGTTCAGCTGGAGGACGTCAGCCTGAGCTAAAAAATGGCATGCATATTAGAGTGAAGATTAAGGAAAGGGGGATGGTTGAGAGACCCACATAGTCTACAGCTCAGGGGATACTGCGTCTGCCAAAGGCATGCCAATAGAAAAATGGCACTGCACCAACATTGCTCCTTCAACACCTTTCTCATCTGGGACATCCATTCATCTGGAGGACGTCAGCCTCACCATACGATGCCATGGAAATTAGGCTTGGTGTTAGCAGTAGGGTTAAGGTTCAGAAAGCCATGAACCCCACAGGTGCTGGGATAGTGGGATGCCAAAAGTATGCCAGTGGAGCACGGCACTGCACCAATAGTACTATCTCAACACCTTCTTATCTGGGACACCCATTCAGCTACAGGACACCAGCCTCAGCTTCAAGACGCCATGAAAGTTAGACACAGGGTTAGGGATAGCGGTAGCGTTAAGGGAGCCACATTGTCTACAGCTCTTGTTATACTGGGGCTGCCACAGGTATACCAAGGGAAGAACATTACTGCAGCAACACTGATCCTTGAACACCTTTCTTCTTTGGGACACACATTCAGCTGGACGATGTCAGCTTCAGATCGAGGATGCCATGCAAATTAGGGTTAGGGTTCAGACAGTCAGAAAGCCTACAACATCAGGGATACTGCAGCTCACAAAAGCATGCCAGGGGGAGCAGGGCACTCCACTAACATTCCTCCTTCAACACCTTTCTCAGGTGGGACACCCATTTGGTTGTAGGATGTCAGCCTCAAACCCAAGACACCATGCAAATTAGGGTTAGGGTTAGTGTCCTGGGTTCAGCTACAGCA
>NW_009941345.1:0-37648 GCF_000696875.1 Nestor notabilis | reverse complement strand
GGTAGCGCTCGCCAGCAGCCTCCGCATCTTCTTGCGACCTGTGTAGTTGAATCTTAATAAGTGATTAGTGATGAGAAATCGTGTTGTTGACAGCTGTTTGCCTGTGTTGTAGAGCCCTTTTTTTTACCGAAGACCCTTTGATATTTAGCTTTGTAAATTGGTGTTTTGGTTAAATAATAATGAAATGTTTTCCGAACTCATTCCCTTTTAAATGCGTTTTTTTAGTTTGGACTGATGTTTTGCTGTGCCTTATAAAGCTGGTTACCGATATCGAGATGAGTAGATTAATAATTCAATGAGAAGAGGCTCTCAATACATGACTTCCTGTCACTGTTTCACATGCACCTATGCCTCCGCAGAGACAGTAGCACCCAAGCAGATGTTGTCTGAAAGGAAGCTAAACTTCTGAGACTTTGGTGTGTTTGAAACCACTGAGAAACGGATACATTGTAACACATTAGCGTTATGATTCTGTTTTAGACCTGGAGGAATAAAAACTGCCGTTCCTGTTTAGGACACTGGCACAAAGCAATTTGGGGAGGAAAACATACTTTGTCCACATCTACTCACAAAGCCAGTTATTTTCTTTGGGTTTAATTCCTTTTTTTAGCAGCTATGTTTTACTACCAAAGGAACGTTTTTTGTAAGCCCACAGTGCAAAAAGGGAAAAACCTATTGGGTGTATTTCAGCTGGTCAGGATACAAACTCCCAGACCCTAGATGTGCTGGATGTGAATGGTATAAAGGCTATTCCCGTGTACTTGAGAGCTCAAGTGCCTGCTTGAACTGCCTATGCAGAGGCAATACTTTATCTGAGCGATTAAGAGACACAGAGGGTGGACTCCTCCAAATGGAATAAATCCAGATAAGTTCTCTTGCTGCACTGTACAAACTCTGTGAGAGTTCCAGGACTTGCTAAACTCTACCAGAGCCCTGGTTGGTATTTTCATTACATGTAGATTGGTTGCTTCCAAACTGCCCCCTCTTCAGTTTAGCTTGCAGAACAATAAATATTTTGCATATGGACTGTTGGAAATGGTTTCTGGCCCTGCTTAGAAGGGATAAAAAGCATGGAATAGGGTTTTTTTTTGTTTTTGTTTTTGTTTTTTTTTTTTTTTTTAAATGAACTGGAAAGGTATCCTCATGATATTACACAGTATTTTCTGGATAGCTAACTCATTGAATCGGCTTTAGTTAGAGATGAATGATGCTTGCCTGTACCAATATTACTTTTATTTTTGATGAATTGAAACCGTAGTGGTCTCCTTCTGTTTCCTAAAAATAAGTAACAAAATGCACTGCTGTTTTCTTTCTTAGATCAGGTTTGGGAATCAAGGTGAATATTTATTACTTTAAGTGCATTTGAACTATGGATTATAATTGTACATTTTGGATGATTTATAATGAATATTTTGAACTTGAGCTTTATATATGTATAATATAGCTACTGGAATTGTTTCACAGCTATGACAGTTGCCTCCTTGTCTGTGTGTCTGCATTGTGACTGAGGAACCTACACCCTATGGTTCTGCAGATTGCTCTCTCCAATTGTACGTTTCTGCTCTACAGTGATTTCACCATGGAAATAGAGGGAACTTTTGCTGGATCAAAACCTGTAATAGATAACTCTATGCAACATTACAAGGAATGCTACCTTTGCTTCCTGTGAGATTAAGATTTGGCTATCTTAGTGAGGTTCTGTAGGGTTTACTGAAAAGCCTCCCGGTCTCCCTGATCTGTTGTTGTTTTCTCCTGCAAAATCTTAGAATGGTTTGGGGGATTCTTACCACACACAGTTTTTGATCAATAAAAACAGAATGAGAAGGATGGATGAGGGCTTCATGAATGGCTCTTGTGGAAGGCAGAGTGTATGATTTTAGCTTTGTCTCTTACTGCTGTTGACATTTGTCAGACCTTTTTCTGAGAACCAAGTTTTTGCATCTTGGGGGCTAGTTATAAATGCAGCAGTGCCAAAGAATAGGAATGTGAGAGATGATGCCTCAGGCAGACCTGGGAGTAGATCTCAGGCCTCTGACAGAAAAGAGTTAAGTCTCTTGCATTTCATTACATACTTTTTTCAGAATGAATGGGGCAGATCAGATGTCAGTGATACTCATCAGCTTTGCGCAGTAGACCTTGGTGTAGCCCCTTATAAGCTGCATCAGAAGTGTAGAGGGACCATGACTGATAATGCTGCTTCAGATGCTCTTTTTTTGGTGTAGCCTCGCTCTGTCAAATAGGAGCACTGCTGCTTTGCTTTTAAGCACCCAACTGCTGCTGGCTCTCAGGGTGGGAATAGAAACTGAGACTGGTGATGCTCAGTGATGGTGACTGGTGATGCACACAAACACGTGTGTGACCAAATGGCACTGGATGTGTTCTCTTTCATGGGCTGGCTAGCTAGGGGAACTGCATGCCTTTGTCCAACCACCAGCCACGCACCTTGTGTCACAGCTGTTGTTGTGAGTGGGCTGTTTCATGCATTTGAAACCTAGGGATTTGGCCTCTCTACCTTTTTGGAGATAACGGCTGTGTAAAACAAATGTCTCACTGGTTTTAGGTTGCAAAACCTTGAGTTTAGAAGTTATCTGAATGCTGGCTGGTTTTGTCTGTGTTTCTGTATTTTTATGAAAATATTTATATTTGGTTAGTGGAAGTTGTGCTTTGAAGAACAGAAGCTGATGCAGTCAGTTACACTTTCCAGAAAGCAAGCCTCAGATGTGAAAGTATAAACCTCACATATATAAAGGACAAGCATGGTTCTTGCTTTGCCAATGAGTCTTCCATCTCCGGATTGCCAGCCGAATGCTGCCTAGGTCCTGTCTGAGAAGCTGGTGTGCTAGGTCCCCTGTGAAAAATGACACGTGGGCTTTGTATGAGATTGGAAACTTCTGGCTTCAGTGGCATTATGTCTAGGCTTTTTTTCTCGGTGACTGAACAGAACAGTTGTGTTGGCTCTATTTAAGAGGTTTTGTGTGAAGGCCACGAACAGCTTTGCTGTTTGAACTCCCTTGAGCTAGCAACATTAGTTCCTATTTTGAAGCAGCACGTGTGCCAGAAGAAAAGAAAATTTGGATGATGGGTCAAATAATGTCTTTTGCGCCCTTAACTGTAGGGGAGCCTCCCTGATTGAGACAGACTTGAGAGCTGGCATTGTGAAAGTTGTCTTACAGCAGCCACTGTGTGAAGAAATGCTAAACTTTGCAGCTACTGGGAGTGTTGCTAGAAGAGGGAATGTGCTAAATGAATCACAGAGATGTGACTGGCATGCTAATGTGTTGCAAGGTTTCCCCTGAAGTGTGGCATCAGTGCCTGGTGACGGAGATGGAGCATTGCAGCTCAGCATCTGCATCTTCCATAGGAGCTCTTCACTGCAGCAGTTCACTTTTCTTAGATGCTGCCTCTTGGCTAATGTAGGCTGGTGAAAATAATAAAAATAGAAGTGATCCATAACAGAGACTACTAATCCTAATGTTTAATCATGATCATACAAGAACTTAAATAATTTATCACCAGAATTATAAAAACCCAATGGATTATGATGGATTTGCGGATGATGTCATCTGTTTAATGCTTATCTTTTATTGTTAATACTTTGCAAACTAGTTTTGAAATGGTTTTTGCAAGGCATTTAGTTAACTTATGAGAGATTGCTAAACAGGAAAGCTGCATTTAATGCAATACTGGCATGGGAGTTTACAGAAAGGGATGTTGACATAGATTAAATATTAAAAATAACTATTTCCTATTATTCTAATAAAAATAAATATCCCTCACTTAGTATTAAAAGTCCAAATGTTTTCTAATTTTAGGGAGTTACTTTTTTTGGTGGTGACAATGTAGTCCAAAGGAAGTTCATTATCTTTGTCATCCATGTTATATTTTGGTGTGGCAACTGAGCTTTTGTCAGGACTTTATTTTTCTTGTTTACAGTGGCATCAGGTAGCCTCAGGATGTGGGTGTACTGAGAGACATACTTCTGGTTTTCCTTTGATATCCTGCCCTTGGCTTAGAGCTTCCCCACCCTCACAAATGATAACCATGATCTCCTGCCCCTAACCCAGTGAGTGTGCATTCCACCTCTGCAGGCTTCCCACTGATGAATACTCTCCCCCATGCTTTCCCCCATGCCTGTCTCCCTGCAGCCACGCTGCTTGGATTTGGCTTTTTTTTCCCCTCCCTTCCAAATTTTAGCCTAGGAGAGCATGCCAAATGTCAGGGTATCAATCTTCATGTGCCACGTTGTTCTGCAAAGGAGGAAATGTGAATTGTCTCTTGACTCTGCATGTTATCTGAAAGAGAAAAAGTGAGATGTGAGTGGGTGTGCTTTAGGTCTGGGAGCAGGTGAGCTGAATGAGGAAACAAAAGGGATTCAGAGTGGTGGCACTTTGCAAGAGCCGTGGGATATCAGCAATAATTTGTTTTCCTTGGGCAGAGAGGTATTTGAGGGACCTGGTGTGCAAAATAAGTCTTATTCTGTGTTTGCTTGTTATGTTAGGTGCTAAGTTACTGCGTTAAGGAAGTACAAAGACACTTTAAATTAATACAGTTTTTCTGAAACTGCAAAACTTTTTGGGTTTTGAAACAAGAGTTTGGGAAATGGTTCAATTTTTATGTGCATGTAAAAAGGTGTGCTCAAAAAAACCCCATCTTTTTGAATTATTTAAAACTAACTGTGCATAATCAATGTAATTATTTAAAAAAATATTTCTTGAACTTTTCAGATTTTTTTCAGTCTCTTTGCTTACTTGCTGGTCCTTCGGTACACTAAAGGTCTTCATCGCATTTAACTTGATTTCCACAGTTCATCCAAGTGAGAACTGTATTGGCCATAAGATACATCCATAAGATGCACTATACATAAAAGGCATTTATCCAGATATATGTTATGTATACATATGTGTATCTTATACATGTTGGACTTGATAGAATATTTTCAACAAATATTTGTTCAAAGCAAAACCTTAATATGACCTCTATGTTTCGTGCTAAGAAAAGCAGCTGACAAAAAAGCAGTGACCCAGTTTTTCTAGGCAATTTTTCTTACCTTAGGAAGATGGAGAAAATAGTATTTGAAAACTGATGTAATGATTTTTTTTTTCCCCCTGATTGATTCACACTGGTTCTTTTTGGTTGGGGGTGGTGGTGGTGGTGGAAGGTTAAACTGCAGTTGTATTGTAAAGCTTATTTTATGTGCTATATTTATCATACAGTTATTAAATACAGCATATGCATCTTGCCAAGAATTGTCTCAAATGTCCCCTCATGCACAAGATTAGTGTGCTGGAAGCCTTCTAATGCATTTAAAGGAAAATATTAGTACTGATCTCTCACAGAGGCTATAGCGTGTGCCAACAGTGGATAATTTAAATGAATGTCTGTGTATGGCATGCTACTGTGTCATGCGGGAGAAGCCAAATTATTTTCTGAGCCTTCTCTGACAAAGGTGGGAGACCTGTGATAGTGACAAGTTGAAGGACTGTTTATGAAAAAACCTAATAGATCAAAAGGGCTCAAGTGGAGAGAGAAGAATATATGAGAGTAATATGTAAGAAGTGGGACAAAACAACCAAAAGAAACAAATATGAACTGGAGAGAATGTTCAGGAAAAGTTGGGAAGCTGGACTGAAGGGGGTGTCGGCAAGCAAGCCAGTTAAGGATTTTGAGAGAGGACAAGAAAAATCATTTAAGATTTATCCCAAGGTAAGTACAGAAAACCAGGCTTAGGTATGCTGTTATTCTTTGGTGTTAACATTTAATAGTGGCATGCTGGTCTCTGTTATAACATACGCCTTAGGACTGTGAGGTCCAGGAGGTTAATTACAAGGCTGCAGCACATCCAGATGGGTTAGTACAATACACAGCTACAATTTGTGCCATGGTGAGACACAGGATCTTGGATTTCTTGCCCACATCCCTTTCCTCCTCTCCTTTGTAGGTCAAAAGAGTTGATTAAATTGTAGGTGTAAAGACTAAATCACAGGTGTAAAGAAGGAAATACAGAGGGTAAGGAAGGAAAGGGATGCAAGGTGAGAAGCAAGGCAGCTGCTGGTGGGCAGGGGGTGATGGGGAGGTGCCCACAGGGAGCGTGCATACATTGTGGCCATGCCAGCGGGGACCTGGCAGGTCCTGGCCCTGGCATAG
Organism: Nestor notabilis; assembly: GCF_000696875.1. Taxonomy (NCBI): domain Eukaryota; kingdom Metazoa; phylum Chordata; class Aves; order Psittaciformes; family Psittacidae; genus Nestor; species Nestor notabilis. The sequence goes on along the minus strand of NW_009941345.1, from coordinate 31,504 downwards.
CTGAGCCTGGTCTTCACTGATGAGTGTTCAGAGGGTTAACTGTGAGCAGTAGCTAGCAGGGTCGGGGGGGCTTTTGGAACACAGTTTGATACTGGTAAAACACAGATAATCAGGGGAAAAAACTTCTCTGTTGAAGTGGCTCCCTGACCAGCAGCTGACCCAGATGGCAATGGGATGAATGCCTATGGCTGCAAAGATACCAAGTGCTCTCCCCTCTGTACACCTGCTGAGGGGAAAGGGGAGCTCACCTCCACACCCGAATCTGTCACTGCTTGTCATAGGCAGGAAAGTTCTGGCTTGTGCCTTGTGTTGCATGGGTATCTCTGAGTACAGAGGAAGATGTAATGTTTTCTTAGGTCACTGACAGTTTTAGTTTACTTTAAGTTTTGTTTGATATAGAGGTGTCAGGTTTTTAACTTGGTCCCCCCATACTAAAATCGAACCTGTAGTTCTTCAAAAAACGAATGAAAAACCCCATCAAAACCCTTTGATTTTTTATTCTTTCTGTTGCATCAAAACAGTGTTGCAGTACTTCCATATTATTCCATAATACTCCATAGCAATATCTTGTACTACCTTAAACCATGTTATTTCAGTATTTCAAAAATTGTTTCATAGTTGATGTGTCCTTTGTCAAACGGGCTGCTATTCTTTTTCCTGCACTTTCCAGTTTACACACTATCATGTAGAGCTACCTTTTCTTTCTTTTTATCTTGCTTTGACAAGCCAAGTTTAGGACTTCAGGCATTGTGAAATACCAGCTGTTTGCTAAGAGTTGCAATATGTAAAATATAATCAGAACTAACATCTTTACAGCAAGGTTTGGAATTTTTATATTTAGGAGAAAGATGTCCCCTCCCGAGCTCAGTGAATGCTCCTGGCTCCAGCTCAACACATTGTCAAATGTGACATATCTTTTAGAAAGATATCAGTCAATGACCCTTTCTTTCATCCTGTATTAAATGACAACGGTAAATGTCTTGGTAACATGAAATTGAAGGAGTATTAATAGGATATTTGATTCTATATGTACTTGGAACATGAAACCTTAGTCACAAATTGTGTAATATAGTGGTATCGTAGCAATTTGTATAAAAGCCGCTCATTTAAAACACCCTTGCAGACCTACAGGTATGAACTAATGTAACTGGGAAAATTAAGTTCATCTGTCTTGCATTACAATCCAAAATACCTTGGGTCTGTAAATTGCCTTTACCTTCAATCAGAATTTTATTCCATAATTGATCAGTAGTTTATCTATCATTACCTATTTTTCACTAGTTTTACCCCTCTAAATATCACTTGAAAATTACTTTAAGTGATATAGAGAATACGGTGTGATTGCGTTGCAGAAACAAACAAAACATATATTTGACATTGCTGCTATAATGTTTTCTGAAAAAAAAACCCAACCCCAATCGTCCAGAGAAACATTTTTAAAGCATATTTTTAACTTTAAAGTTTAGGAGGACAAGATTATTTATATTTCCAAAATCCTTAGATATGCCCTTTAATCCTCTATACCATCAAATTTACCCTTTAATTTCTGAGTTATACAAGGGTATATACTGTATAACGTATACTTAAGGTACTTTGTACCATTTCTTGTTCCTACATTCACATTGTTTCTATATGGAAATAAGCCTTATAATCAACTAAACCAGAAGGATTAGAGCTTGACTCTTGAAAAATTTGGTGGCCACTGTTGTGTAGGTTAAAAAATTAATGCATTATTTTGTCTGCCGGCACTCTAAATTCATAGTATAATAATGACAGCATCATCATAGTCTGTGTAATTCCTTGTGTTTTGCATACACACTGGCAGTCAAGATTTAAATTATACTTATGTGCTCCAGTGATTGACTTCAAATTCATAATAACTGCTACCTTGTGTAGCAGTGATGCCTTATAGTAGCTGATGAAAGGCCATGACGGCTGTGTTATTTTTCCCTCTGAATTCCTCAGGCTCGATGAGTGAATATGTCTCATTTCAGTGCAATCATGCTTAAAGGTAGATGGAAAATCACACCTTCACTGCTCAAATGTACCCTTTGGATTTTGGGTATCTCTTGATAGAGGTATGGAGCGATATAGTCTTTCCTACCCTAGCTTAGGGTAAGCACTCATTTATCCTACTGATATCTGCGGGATTTAGATCAAGCTTGTAATTTCTTTTTTTTCCTGGGGAAGAAGTAGAAAGTAGAAAACACCAGAGAGGATGTTCAAACTATTGTTATTGCCTGTAGCTTCTTTTACTCTCAAAATAGAAAGACCAAAACTCCCTGAAGTACCCTTGCAGGCTGCTGCCTTTGGGCTCATGGTCAGTTGATGTCTGGTTGGTTGGAAATGGATTTCTGCCAAGCTTTAAAAACCTAACTTGTATTTAGGCAGATATTTTGAAAATCTGTTCATGTTACTTTGTGGCTCAAGTTTCACATTTCATAGCAATTTTGCTAAATTACACCAAGTTATGTGAGGAAACATTTAAGTTTCACTTTCTTGTAGTGGTTTACCCTCCATGTGAGTGCACAAACTGACAGAAGATTTCATTTTTTTTATCACATATTTCTCAGAATTTGCAATTGCTTATTTTTAAATATTGTTGAAAATTCCTGATGAGTTTTGATTTCCCAGCCTTCTTTTTGTCTTACTTTTTTTTGTGGATCTCGCTTAGGTTTTGGGATGTTTGGTACGAAGTAATAGTTTTTGGGCCCTACCTGGACGGCTCATTTGGGATGTGAGTGTATCTTCTTAGGGTTGTTAGTTCTAGAATTCCCAGAGCATTTTAAAAAGCACAGAATATATCAAAACCTTAAATGGTTTTTCAACAGGTGTGTGAATGTCCTGAGGCTTTTGTGGGAGTCCTAAATGGGATCCACCTGAGCCATTTTGTTTTGAATCCTACCTATCCTTGTAATGTCTGATCATTTTTATGCATCACAGAGAGGACAGTGTGAATTTGCCTACTGCTGTGCCTAGATATGAATCACTGCACATAGTCATGAGAAAGTTACTCAGGGTCTGTGTTCATTCAGTTTGCAGTTGTGGCTGGCAGCACTGAATATGGTGATGCATCTTCTCTGTGGATAGTGCTGGGGACACTGATTTCACTGTAAAGTATGTTGAACAGATGGCAATCTTGGTAAGAACCGAGGTTTAACTCCACATTTGTTGTTCTCCGTGGTGTCTTTAAGCAATATTGTTGGTTAAAAGGACTGTGCCTTAGAAAATGCTTGTAGCTACTGTCTCTGTGCTGTTGCTGATTTTATGAAGTGTTCTGGAAATTACTGCTGTAATCCTATTGGAATGCCTCTATAGTTGTATTGGAGTCCTATAGATTTCCCTTTCTGTGGAAGACCCTGGTAAATTGATTAGCTAAGATGAAAGCCTTTGGTGACTGAGACCCATGTGATTTGCATGCTAATGCAGACATGGTGATGAGAGAGGGTGCAGGTGTAGGAATGGATGAGCCATGGAACGGAGTGAGGGCTCCTCTTCATGAGAAGCTCCTGAGCAGCAGACTGGAGCATATTTCAAACTGTGTGTCTTCCCAGCTATAATTGCTCAGATTCACAGACCCCTGGGGAATCTGCTTAATTTAAAGTATCTATTTTTTGAGAATTTAGGTTTTTGTAGCTTGTAAGCCCCATAGCGTATCACATTATTTTAAGAGCACAAAGCTCTAGCAGTAATAAATGTAATGGGAATATTTCTGTAGTGCTAAAAATATCTATTATGAAATAATAAAAAAACCTCTTGGAGTTGAGTGTGGGATTCCCAGTTACAATGACAAGTATTCCTGGAGGTGTGTGTTTGAAAATTTTTTTTTTTTTTTTTTTTTTTTAATTCTATTCTTTCTCACAAGAAATGGTAAGTTGCTTGCCATGGCCAATGGGAGAAACATAAGAAACCAGCTGCTAACTAAAAAACTTCTGAAACAAGAGGAGGAGTGTATTTTGTAATGTTGTCTCTTAGCACACCTTGCTAGGAACAGGCCTGAGGAGTAGATCTTTCCTCCATCAATAATATAACAGTGCCTATGAATTCATATGGACCCTGATTAGCAGTGAAGAAAGGCTGAGATGTTCCTTTGGAGCCAGAACTGGCATTTTGATGGGGCTTCTCTGTGTGAGTCTCCTCATGGTTGTTGTCATATTAATTAAGGATTCAGTCTTTGTGGCTCAGAATTCATGGCCATTTCCGTGTTATGAGAGGGCAGGCATGGGGAATGGCTCTCCAAGCCTCAAAAATGCATTTCAGAGTTTGTGGCTCAACATGCAGGACTACAAATATATTTTGCTAAACCACTTATCTTTGGAAATAAGATTCCCAAGTGATATATCTTTTTAATTCCAATAAGGCACAGTGCTTCCATCTAATGTTTGTAAAATTTGTGGTGGAGAAGTTATTCAGGAAAATTAGTCTTCAAAAGGTTTTGCAGGAATGTCATTCTTGGGAGATGTTCTTCAAGCCATTTGGAAAAGAAATGCGGTGGTATTTAGCTTTCCCTGGGTTTTTTTTGAATATCGTTAGTGTTTGACCTCAAAATCCGGTGTTTCAGTAAAGTCATGTTAAAGTTTAGTCAACTTAAAATGCCTTTATTTGTGATTTGAATGAGCATCAGATTTTGAAATTTCAGGATTTCTGTAGGATATTTAATTTTCCTGTCAGCTCTTCGAGTGACAATGTCTTTTCTATTTTCTGTTTCTCACATTTTTCTACCTTGACTCAGGTAGCTTGATCTTATCTGTTGAAAACCCAGACTGCTCTGTGATTAAGTAAGAGGTATTGCTCTGACAGGTCTGGGCTCCCTTCCTCCCCACTTATTTCTTTCTTGTCTCTACTTCTCCCTCATTTTGACTCATCTCAGTTCTGCAGTTTGTTCTGTGCTTGTGTTCTCTCTTCTCAATCTAGGCTATATTACTTTCACCTTCTCCATTTGCCTTCCGCCTCCCTCTGGTATTTTCTTCTCTCTCCAGTACATCTGTTTCCTTTCTTGCTTCTTTCCTGATGCTCTTTCTTCCTCTCAGCTGTTTTCCCTGCCCTGTTGTTTTCACTGTTGGCCTCATCTCTCTGCAGATCCTCTGAAATCTGTTTCCTACATGGATGAGAGCGCATCTCCTCCGGAAGCTGCTTGCCACATAGGTGAGAGCGCTGGACAGAAAACTCGAGTGGAAGTTAGGCTTTTAGAACCAGAAAATACAGGGGTTTCAAGGGACCACACAGTGCTTGCACAGCAATTGCATGATAGGCTTTTTTAAGCTGCTTTTCAGTGGCTAATTTTTATAACTGGTGATTGCTTTTTTTACCCATTATTTAAAAATGGTTCTGCCTCCATTCTGCAGCAGTCAGAGGTTTCCAATATATGTGAGCACATCCCCAACATTTTTTTTGCTGCTTGCTACAGGTGATGGGGCAGACCGCTCTAGTAGGGACCAGTGAGGATGAAAACTAGTGCTGGGAGTCTGCAGGGTGAATCAGTCACTGATGCTAGAAGCTTGTCCTTTTTAAAGGCAGCATCACTTGATTCCTGCCCTTACCACCAAGCTGGAGGTTTGTGCCACCATGGCCGTGCTTGAACAATATTATTCTGGGATTGTATCCTGAGGGATCAGGTGGGGATGGGATTGGTAGTTATTTTTAACTGCTTTTCGGATTGATTATCTATGTTGCTTACAAGGAAGAAACAGCCGGTCCTGCTACTTAGCATGCTCATCATGCAGCTCCCTCATGTTGGGCATCAATCTCATTGGTTTCTTTCTCTCTTTTCCCAGTGAGCTGCAGTCACTCTTCAGGGGCTGATAGACATAATTTTTATTTCTGCTTACCAGGCCAAAGGTGAGAGTGTTATTTATACTCAAGGTGAAAAAACCACTACAACTAAGTATCTGTATTATGAGATAAAAGCATTTGCAACTTGGTGTCCCTGAGGAATTACCTTGGTAGCTAATGGTAGCTATAAATAAGGCTAGATGGAAATTTAAGAATAACTTTATCAGAAATTACTTATAAACTCTTTATTTGGATTACAGTCTGTTTCTTCAGGTTTCTTGCCTTCTGTGAACGGACACAGTCTTTATGAGCTTGGTATAACTCATACATGTTGCAGGCAGAGAAGGAGGCAATGCCCAGCTGGTTATTCCATCGAAGTCTGTGGATGTGCTGTAATTGAGAAAGCTTAGTAGGGTCAAGGCATAAAGGGACAGTAACTGTCCTGTAATAAGCACCTCTTTTCTTGATTTGTTCACATAATTTCTTCCCTTGTGAGAGTGAAGCAGTTCAACATCACCATTTGGGATTTTTTTTTTTTTCTAGAAAATAATCAGGTTATCTTCATTTCTTCAAACAAGGTTTTTAGGGTTGAGGTGGGATTTTTTTTTTTTTTTTTTTTTTTTTTAAAAAGTTCTCATGGGACTAGATTAAAATTTTGCCATGCAGTTCTTGCTTTATGGAGAACATGTGTTTGAAAAATAATTACCATGATATTCATACCACTATGCTGGCTGATTTTATGGTTTCATATCATTTGAAGTACTTTTTTTTGCTCTAAACTATTTGTTTCATGATGAGATACTATAAGAGCTTAATCCAGGTCAGTGATTTTTGATTTTAGTGTTGGATCCTTCCTAACTTAAGAATTGTTTTCCTCATATGCCCATTCAGAACTGAAATATATTGCTGGGAAAGAGGTGACTTTTGCTTAGTTTTCTAGTTGCATCAGTGCTTTCCATCATTAAAGTTTCCATTGTAAAGTCTGGCCCACTCTTTTATGCTTCCAGCAACTTTATTCACTTCTTGTAGTTGTGAGAGTGATTGTTAACTAGGGTAATTCCTTTAAAAAATTTGTTGTACTCTTTAATTTAGTCCTGTTCTTTTCCAGGCATTATCATGTTTCTGTATTCACTTATCAATGTGTTTAGTCTTGTAAGTCTCATCTGTTGAGGACAGGAGAGACTACTGTTTTTCTTCTGTCACAGGGATGCTGTCCCTCCTGTGTCACCTACACTTTTAGCCTGTTTAACTGAATTCCAGATGCTTGCTTCTGTGGAGTTGACTTATTTTCAGTAGGATTCCCTTTTCCTGTAAACAAACATGACAGGTGTGGACTATGACATTGTGAAGGTACCTCTGCATTTCAGAAAGTAATGTTGTATCCTAATCTGTGCCTGAGGCTGGTTCTGAGGCTGGTTGTTTTTTGTTTTTTGTTTTTTTTTTTCCTTTAAGTATTATTGATTGAAAGTTTCATGTCCTGAGGGGAAAGCAAACTGAAGATTCCCAGTGGCTACAGATTCACTGGAAGGGCACATGATGATGAAATACTTCATGGGTTTTTCTGTCAACATTCGAAAAATTATTTCAGTTGTGCCTACTGTCTTAGAGTGATAAAAACCTTCTTTGGAGGTAGAACTCTTCCAAGAATTAAAAGGAACAGATAAGTGAATGGCAGATGTTTCCTTTTCCTCCCCCTTGCCCCGCCTCCTAGCTGGCTTTGAAATTGGTATGATTTTTTTAATCCTCAAACTTCAAGTTTTCAAAACAGTAGTGGTCAGCAGAATGGAGAAGTGATTTCCATGCAGTTGTTAAGAGGTCCTTGGATTTCTTATGCATGTTCTTATATGTCCTCTATTGCATTTGAGAAGTTACCACATTTAGCAGACAGACTGGGCAGTAACTTGACTTGCTTTGACAGAAGTGGAGACAGGGCAACTTTTTAGTAGTTCCCTGCAGTTGTCCAGAAAAAAAATAATCAGAAATATCCTCCAGTGGGAAGGCATACTGGTGGGAAAAAGGGGATTTCACTTGAACCAGAGGATCTGAGACTTATTTTCTACTTGAGCTCTCTGGTGACGTTAGAGGATTGACCTCAAATCTATTATTTTCAGTCTAGTTTTCAGCAGCAATCATGCTAATTGATCTCTCCCTGAAAATGTGTTTTGAACTTATCTCAAAGGTTTTAAAAGTTTAAAATCTGTTGAGGATGAAACTATTTCCTGTTGCTTAGATCTAGTGATTTAAAAAAATGAAGTAAGATCATCCATTGTTAAAATTATCATGTATTGCTTACACAGACTGATAGATACTACCCTTGATACCCAATTGATGATTTTGCTTGTTTTTTTCTTAAAAAATAAATTCAATGTACAGAAGTTGACTCTTTTAACTCTGGTTTTCCTGTCAGAAGTGTCTAGGGTGGACATAGTAAAAAATAACATAGAAGATGGACAGTTTGTTAGTCCCCCTGCCATGTTTACAGAGTAATTTTTTCTGTGAATTACAGAGAACAGACTTCTGTGAACTTCAATTTGCATTGCTTATTGTTGGCAGTATGTGTGTTTAGCAGGCTTCAGCACATGTTTGGATAACTTGTGTCTCCACGAGGTAGACTGCTGGCCCTTGCTGCCCCGAGGAGACTTCTGAAGCAGGTGGGATGGCTTGGGCAGAGAAGCTGTGGGGGAGTTTGCCAAGAACACATACAGAGATACTAGCCTCCTGATGGGGTGGCCTATGGCTGTTAGTGGATCTCAACACAGGTTTTCATAGAGCTGTGAGTCACTTTCAGAGGATCAGCCAGCTTAGTCAGTTGTGTGTGGCACAGCCGTTCTCAGCTGGGGAACAGTGACTCATGAACTTGTGAGTTTCCAGTCCTTGGTATAGAAAATACCCATGTAGCTGCTCTCATGGTTTCATTTAGAAATAAATGAGCACTGCAAAAGTTAAATAATTTGACTGTATATTTCAGATCCCCACTGTGTACTGACTGCTGGTATTTTTCACATATTGAAAAGTAGGATCATATTGTCAAGAATGGAAAAATAATTGTTTCTGAGAAAAGTAAAGAGGATCTTAATACAAATATTTCCTGAGTAATATAACCACAAAACTGCTTGCAAGGGTCTTTTCGGTTGCTTTGCCTATTTACTTTCCTGCCCTTGTTTCACATAACCTCACTTATTCTCACCCATTAAAGATGTTGCTGAATAATTTTTTCTGTCAAGTTGTTCACACTATATTATCTTCTTTCAGCAAACCAAATATTGTCTTTTGCTACAGGGACTCCATGCTGCTATTCTGCTTATCTGACTTCAAGGAAAGAATCAGTCTTGCAATATTATCTTGTCCACTTGTCTGAAAATCACTTTTATTGCTTCTCCTGTGCTGAGAACCATCTTCATAGAGAGGCAAAGGAAGATCTGTTGTTTTAAATTCCCAGTTATAAACTGCATATATATTGATTTTGTTATTCTTTCTAATCTCCACCTGCTTTGTTGTCTCACCAAGCTTTTGTGAGTTTTAGAAGATGAGAACTTGTCCAGGATCATGTTCTATTTTATTTATATATCATTGTATTTAGCTGAATAATCTGTAGAATGAAATCATGCTAAACAAATTCAGACATAAAACTAGGCTTCCTAGACAAAATCTAGGCTTCCTAGACATTCTTACAGCTTAGCTCCAATGTTTGCATTCAATGTGTTATTTAAAAAACCACCTAAGGAATCATCTGTGTGGCAGTGTTGTTCTGTCAGGCAACTCGGTCAACTGGGGCATGTTCAGAAGTCTGTAAGTATGTTTTAGCAGCTGTTCGTATTGATTTTGTATGTGTTCTTTCGTATAGTAGGCTTAAAAAATATTTGCCTACAGCTTGCAGGCAGATGCTTTCATGTCCTTACATGATGTTGCAATGTTTTCCTTTATGTATGCATCAGTGCTGAAACCAGTAACAGGTTACTGCTCATGTGTGATTTTTCATTTTTTTAAATTTTTTTTTTTAGCCATGACAAGAATGACAGTTGAATTAATTTTTTTTAAATGCAGATTTGTGCAAATAGCCAGTATCCTGCTGTGTTGTTAGCATGCCTTTTTTAACTTGGTTTTGCTAATATTATAATATTTAAGATGATAGGGATGTATTTATAAAACCAAGTTAAATTCTGTCCAGGTAGCATATGCAGTTGCTAAGATTTTAAATATTTGATTAATTTGTTCTATGCGTATGAGCACCTTATGATTTATAATAGGATTAGTTTTATGAATAGAATAGGCAGGATCCAGCCGTCTTCACGAAGTTCAGAAGGCCAGCAGAGCACTGTGTGAGGACTTTCTACATTAGTGGTTCTCTGGTCCCCTCTGGGGTAGAACATTTCTGGCAGTGATGTGTTTATTATTTGTAAATATGAGAGATGAAAATATGAGCACAAAACTAATGATAACAATTTATGCAGCCCTTCTTTCATGGGTGATCGATTTTTATAATCTCTATTGTCAGAACTGCCAATATAAAACAACAAAAAAAGCTTTTTTCCCAGTCTGTTGTTTGCCTTTTGCACTGCTGAAGGACTTAATTATTACAGGATCTGAGACAGCAGACTGGAGTCTGTGTTGGACGCATTAAGCTTACACCCCATCTTGGGCTCCATGCTGCTTTCTTCTTGAAAAGGCAGCTTTCATGTGTGGTCTCATATCGTCTCCCATGGACTTTACCCGCTGAAGACTGAGGAAAAGATCTTTTAACAGTTATGTTGGGTTCTTTACTGAACCGGCCTTCATGTTATTATAATAAACTGTTTGAAACAGCTATCTATATTATGGTAACTTAAGAATAATTTTCTTTAATTGAATTGGAGAAAAATGTGATGTTAGTATTTTAAGACTCAGCACAAAGTATGGTTCGGTAATGCAGGCTTCTCACTGGCGCCCACATACTCCATTTAAAACCCTGATTGTACTGTAGCAAATTGCTCAGCAGACTGAAAGTCCAGATAATTCTAAATTATACTCTGCTGCAGAGCTTTCATAATATTTGGTTTATTCACCATTTGATTGTTTTAGGCTGCCTAATAAATACTGATTTATGCTCTAGGATTTTAAATTCTTTTCTTTCTTCTTTTCATAAATACCCTTCCTTCTCATGAGACCACACTCATGGTGATGTTTTACTTTGTGAGGTGCCAAATTGTCATCCTTTGAAATATAGTTTTGGACCACTCATTCAAATGTTACTGTGAGGCAAGGCATTAATATGATTAATCAAATCGTATTTGTGACATCAAATGCGCTGCATATAGAGGTGACAGTTGAATTTCCATGAGCATTCGCTCATTTGCCTCTGCTGAGATGATCACAGCTGTTAATTCATACTAGTGCAAGTAAGTGTTTATGTGATTTTGACACATCTCCCCCACAAATTTGGGCTGTCTTCAATGATGCATTTAATTTCAGCAGACAGCTGGAGTGAGTGAATGCAGACTTTTAGACAGCAAGGACCTATGATGATATACAGCTGAAATGTTCTATGTCAGGTTTACCTTTTATTGTTTGTAAGCTTTTTTTAAGGAAAGAAACTGCAGCTTCGTAAGAAGTCTCCTGATTTTAAGGTGATTGTGCAAATTACTGTTGCTAGTGGTAGAATTTGTTCTAAAACTTATTGATTCCCACGTTATATCAATATTTCACTTAATTCTTTAAATAGGGAGGTCACTGAAGAAATGGAGTGGTTTGACTAACACTGGATGGATTTCAGAGTGACTCTGTGGAGAACAGTTGTGGGTACAAAGACTTTAGCATCTCTGTTTTTAGAGTTTTATTTTAACTGACTTTTCCCTCAGAGATTTTTCTGGAATTTGAGAACTGTTAATATGTTTGTCCTGGTTATCACAGGAATCGCAGTTGTGGATCAAACTACTGTTTCGTCTGCTTCTATATCTTATCATCATTCAGACTAGATCCCTCAGAACAGTAATCCATTCTGGTAGACATTTGTGGAGGATGTAGCACCCAAGTGTTTTTGCAAAGTGCATTTTCAGAGGCTTGTTTTGTGCCCAAAACATTCATTGTGCTATTATGCATTATGGCTCATTACGCTATTGCAGTCTACTGCATAAGCCACAGTGCTTCTGCATTATGTAGTTGTGGTCTCCTGTTTTAAAGAGGATGTAATAAAATGAGAAAGGTGCAGAGGACGGCAGAAGAGGTTTTGAAAGGTATGGAAAACTATGGTTTATGGAGGTCTGGGATGGCCTGTCCTTACCCTGGCCAATTTTTCAGCTACTTAGAAGTTGTTTCATAGAACTCTGAAGTACGAGGCTTGCTGGGGCACTGGAGGATTTTGTATCAAGTATGGTCTTTTACCTTTATTCTGGCTAGTGTTCAGCCTGTCTGTTCTTTGTTTTCTTTAACATGAGGCAGCGGGGCAGCAAGCCCCTCCTACAGAGTGGGGAATAAAACCACAAAATTAAAAAGGTTGAGTTGTTTTGCCTTCTGCCCTGGTTTGATTACTTGGCTGTTAGAAGAGCTCAGCACTTGATCTGATCCTGGATTTCACTGAGGAAAAATGCAGGTGGAACAACTGATGCTTGCTCTGTGAATGAAGGTGAGTTTTCTGCCACACCCTGGCCTGGGTCATTTAATTTCATTTTGCTGCTGAGCAGAAGAAGGTGATGTATCTGGTACACACTGCTCTACTTAAAATTGCATGTGCATATGGGACCAGTAAAGCAAATTCTGAATACGCTTTTAATAGATTACTCATTGTGACTGTGAAATGCTCAGATGCAATATATGTGGTAATAAAGATTGCAGAAGCATTTAACTTTACCAGCCTGATAAGATGGTCCTCCATGAAAGTGTATCATAAGTTTGAGTAGTTAAAAGAGTTTGTCTTCCTTTCTTGACTTTTGAGATCTGAATTGTATGGCACTCAGCGCATGACATTTGGTGCCAGGTCAATATGCTGAAGCATCAAAGAATATCACAACATGTAAAAACGTACACTCTGTGACCACTGAGTTTTAGCTTCCAATCCTACAATGTATTGTTGGAGTTATTCATTCATGGCTATTCCCACTGGTTTGTGGTTTGGGCTTCTGGACTTAGCTGTTCTACTTACTTTACTTACAATCCTTGAAGTGTTCTCTGAATATACCAGAAACCCCTGTCCTTGCCACAGAAAGCATGGTCTAATAAACTGCAAACCTGAAGTGACACACTGGCAAAAATAGAACAGTGGATTGTTACGATAGGTAACATGCAGAGCATGAGAGACTGAAAAGTCCTTGATCAGAGTAAGTGCTACTGAGCAACAACTAAAACATCAGTGTCTTATCAGCATTGTTCTCAGACTAAAGCTGGAACACAGCACCACACCAGCTACAAGGAAGGGGTAAATAACTGTTACAGCCGAACCCAGGACAAGTAGTCATATGGAAGTCAAGAAAACATTTAAAGTATTTAATGAATCACGTATGTTAACACTAATGAATGTTAATAAGAATATTGTTCCTTCCTATTGGAAATCATAGACCTAGTACATGATCTATGTGATCTGCTGGTAAAGAAATAGAAGAACATGTGAGTTACCTGGGTTAGGTTCACCTTTAAAAGACACCAACTAGCTCTGTGAAGGCTTTTTGTTTTCTTTTGATGTGTTGAATTTCCATGCAGGATTCAGTGTTGACAACTTTTGAGACTTTTAAAAAGTGCTTATAAGAGAACAACCAGTATGTGCTAACTTAATAATGATCTAAAAAAATCCATGCTGTAGGCCTTTGTAGGTCTGGCCTTGTAGGGCCTGTGTTCAGAGCACTAGGGTCACAGTTTATTCACCAAGGAAATCCAGTTCAGATCATGTATTAAATGGTGCTTGTATAAATAGTGAAAGGGCTTGTGTTTCTCTAATGCAACTGAAGACAAGTGTGGGTCCTTCAGATGAATTCTGTTCCTTTAGCCTATATGGCAGTCTTTTTGCCACACCCCCATAGGGCTCCTTACACCACCAAATTATTTTCCCTTTGCTTAGTTATAGGCAAAGTAAGATTTCGTCTCATGTTGTTACACTAACTTGTAAAAACCAAGCACAGATAGATACTAAGGTACAATGGAAGCAGCATCTTAATGTTCCAAAGCAACAACATGAAACAGATGCATTGGGTGTTCTCTTTAGCAATGATGTGAAGATCTGTATTTCATACTATATCTGTAAGCTTTTTCCATGGTTTGAGTATGGACATGATTTTAGTCGTGTCACTTCCTCCCACTTTAAATATATTAACTAGGTATAGGTTCTGAGGTTTCTGTGTCTATCTATAAAACAGTTTAATACAAGTGCTGGTATTTCATCAGCTAAGTTGAAATGTGAGTGATTAAAAAAACCTATGTTTAGGACCAATGACAATATATTTGAGTAGAAAATCAGTCTCTCTTACAGTTCTACCTCTTACAGAGGCAGTTTTCTATGTGACAATTGTAAATACAATCTACAGCACATTGACTGATGTTTTACTTTAAATGGTAGTTTCATAAATAGTTTTGCCTGAAGCATTTTAGCACCAAAATTTTAACACATAATTTTCTTGCATTTGGCTTTTATTTCATGTTCTCCCACAATCTAGCGAGTCAAGTCCTTTTTACTTCAGTGGCCTTTCTCATTGGATCTTTCTCTCTGTTGATCTATTTTAATTTTCTTTTTAAACTTGTGTTTCACTGTGTGTCTGTTGCTTTCCTGTTTCTTTTCCTGTGGTCCTCTTTCATTTCCTTGCTGCTGTCTTCCTCTAATTCTTATTATCCTCAGGCAGGACTGTTTCCCACATTCTCTTTTTCTTCCATCTTTTTTAGCATTTGGTTGTAAGACACCAAGATGCTCGGTGAAAGACATTTTAGGGGTGCGGCTTCAGGATGTAAAACAGATAGGGCTGGCCATTGGAAAAGGTAACTAAGCACAGCAACCCCCTAGTTAATCTGTGTGCTCTGCATACTTAGTACTGTGTTCCAATTGCTGTTCTTTTTGACAAAATACTGTGGAGTAGACTGTCAAGTCTTGATAGCAGGGAGCAAAAGGCTACTCAAAAAAATTGCCCTTTGCAAGAGGAAGCTGTCCTGAGCTCCCATCCAGGCCTCTTGCTAGTTACACTTGGGGAATTACTGTAGTTGGAGCTCCCATCTGTTTAGTGACTGTGCTTTTCTGAAATGCTCTCTTAATTTTCATCTTGCGATAAGAGAAAAGGTTTCTTGCTGCTTCTGGCAGCCTAGTGACTCCTCATGCACATGGTAGGATGAGGAAGGTGTTTGCCGAATGTGTTTCAGTGACCATTGACTAGAAGTTGCAGTTTAACGCTTTGTAGTACTACTTAAGGAGCGCGGAATTCAAACGCTTCTTTATCCTCACTTGCTTAACCAATGCTCTAGTGGCAGCATAGTCAAGGAGATAGTCAGGAATGCATAACAAGTCCAAAGCTTTTTTTTCCCCGTTGCCCTCTGTTCACGCTGTATCAGTACTAAAAAAAAGCTGAGCATCCTTTGTTCTTCCTCAGCTTCCCCCCCCCCCCCCCCAAGTTTCAATTTCCATTTTCTGTCTTTGAAGCACACAGAAGAGCAAACATACATAAACAAAACTTCCTACTCAAGCCAAAATGCGGTAAATGCAATTGAATAGGAGTCAGGAATTTTAAAAAGAGCTTTTCTATGAAAATTTAATTACTACATTAACAGAGCAAATAAAGAAGATGCTATTAATATTCATATGGTGTTAGCAGTGGTTCAAAGGAATTTAATATGTTTTACAGTTCATAGAGCATCCTATGCGTTGTGTAGGCCTTCAAAGAATGACCACATCTAGTGAGCTAATAAAAGTACGGATCTCCCTAGCTATTTCTTCATTCTTTGAATTAAGCAATGTCTGGTGTTGTTCTTTGCATAGCACATTTCTCAGCAAAACTCTTCACAGTTATGTGATGGTACTAGTCTTGCATGTTTTGTTACCCAAAAATGGTTCTTAATTGACTATGCAAAGAGCTAAGGTATTGACTGTAAGCTGCTGAGATGTTAATAATAAGCCTGCCTCTTCCAGAACTTAAGGTGATGTCTCCTCTATCTTTATTAGTGTTATCTGCTTTGTAACCTGTTGAAGAGGAATGTTTAGGAGGTGTTTAATATTTGGCTTGATTGGTCCTTCTTAGAGCTTTAAAAATATAGATCATTTAAATGATGGAGATGGTTTGCAGAACAAGAGGCCAAAAGCAGAACCTAAAACTGAATTCCTTTGTTGTGAGACACGTGTTCTTCCTGTGTGCCTCTGTTTCTTTTAAAAAAGTAAACTGAAAGTTAATATGTTTTATCTAAAGAGTGAGGAAAAGTAATGCTTACTTGTGGTGTTGTGACACTTAAAACCCAAAAAAATCTCTGGAGACAGCCTTGTATATTTAACTTGCTTACTGAAAACAGGAGTACTCATCCTCTTGCATTGACTTGGTCTTTAAATTCCTTATGGCCCTTCTGCATTGCCTATCTCAGTAAGACTCTAGGTTTAAAGATCTTTACAAGAAAAGTGGCACACAGAGACAACAGAAATGTTAAAACTTATATTCTTGACTATTTCCCCTCTTGCTGGCTTAGGAAAAGACACTAATAGATGTTGAATTAAGACTTCATCAGCAGGTCTGTACTTCATTCACTTAGAAATCCTTACAGCTATTTTTTACTGCATATAGTGATAATTACTCTGTTGGCAGAGCAGAACTAATCTAATCTGCTTTGGCTGCTGAAATCTGTGAAGGAGCCAGGAATGATTTGTGTTGAATTGTTAACCCTGAATGTACATTTCTGTCAGTACCACAACGGGCCCTTGCTTTGCCTGAGTAGCTAGTTATTTGGTTTTAATGGACATAGAGATATTAAAAAAAGTGTCGTCTAATAGAAGTATAACATCCTCCTATTTTGGTAACTATGCTTTTGGGATTGGTCTGTCAGAGATGTCATGCATCAGGGAACAGTCCAGCCTAGCTTACGGAAATGAGCTCTTGATATATATGAGCAGCTCTACCTGTAAGTACCTAATATTCTTCCTTTATTGGGTGTGACTGAAAGAATTTAAAGGAAGCTAGGCATTTCCTGTACACACATATTATGGAAGAGCTGGTGAAACTGTGGGGTCTGTACCTCTAGTTACTGTTGCTTTTTTGTGTATACAGGATAAAGGTACAGTTTTAGTTTTTCTGTTGTGTAGCTTTGCTATAGTCACAGTATCTTGACTTTGTGGTTGGACAAAGTAATAGTGCTGTTTGGCCACAGTAGGAGTCTCTTATATTTGGACTTAGCAGGATTCTAACAACGTTAGTATGGAAGTTATGTTACTCCTATCAACACAGTTTTTGCAATACTGAAACAAGCAAGAAGAGAAAAATCTGCAGCCCTCAGGGCATTAACCAACTTCTTTGAAAGAAACATTCAGGAGACAAGTTGTTCTGAAACAACTTGCACATATCAATCGTGGTGACAAAATGTAGAAAACCAATTCTTCCAGTTAAATCCACTATGGCAATTTTCACATTTCTTCTCATGCTCAAGAGGTGTAACTACATTACTTTGCTTTTTGCATATATTCTCAGGAACAGAGTTGAAATCAAAATGAGATATTCTCAGCAAATCTATTCTCATCAGCATCCTGGAAATGGGCAGGAAAGGTCAGAAGCCCATGTTCTGCGGTAAGCACTGAGGTGTAGGAAGACCATGTAGGTGTTATAGCAGTGATCTATTCTTCTGCCATCTATTCTGGTGTAATTTTCTTAGGCCATAAATGACTAATAAGGGAATATCCCATTACCACAAGTCTGTGTGTGCCTCCTTGCATATAACATTAACATCAGTACTTCACAAATTAAAAAGAAAGTGAGTGTGGCTTCTGAGATGCATAAATTGAAGCCTAATTTGCTCATCTGATTACTTTGTTTTTATATACTTGTTTTGAATGTCTGGCCTTTCCTCAACTATTTTTGCCATAAAATGCTTGCTGTTACATGTAATCCCACTGTTTTTTGTTTATGCCTATAAGGCTGTTTAAAGACTAGGCAAAGGTGAATAGCTGCACCTGTGTGGTGCCATTTAGAAAAGGAATAGGAGGGGAAGATTTCTGGAATTCTTTTGATTGACATGCCTTGTTTCTCACACAAGAGGCAAAGCAGATTTAGTGGACAGTTGGCTGAGCAAAGTCCTGTATTTAATGTTTTTACTCTTTCATCTTAGCTTCCAAGTGATGGTGGCTAGGAGCAATTGGCCTCAGTTCTTGTGCAGTCATTGGGAACCTCCTGAAGTCTGTGCAACATGCAAAAATGCCTGAGAAGTATGATGATGATGAAGGGATGGGTATACAATGTCAGGAAAAGTGAATGATACTGAGGGAAAAAGCCCACCTTCCCTGACATAGTGACAGTGGTTCATTTTGGTTTTAGGACCCCTTTATAGCTTGGCATCTATTTAGACTATCTCAGATGCTCAGTATGTTCTCTGGTTTGTCCTAATTGCTGAATGAATATGTTGGTGCTAAGACAAGGAAACTGCCAGCTACCCAAGTGTTCTTCCTTGTGTGTGACTAAACAACCATAATAAAAAAGGATGTTGAAGTAAATACAAGTAGCTGTTTTTTTCACTATTGATGATGATAATAAGGAAAAGTAAGTTGAAAGTGGATTAGAACTCTGTCTTTCCTAAATACCTGTGATTTCTTGGCCTTTCAGTTTTCACTTGCCTGACTGGTGTTGCTATGCTGCAATTTCATATAAATGTCTCAAGGCAGAATTTGATCTTTATAGCTCTTTGTGTTGGTCTCTGAACACCCTTAGGAGTGCTTTTAGTACAAAAGATATATCTAGATACTGAATATTAGTCTGTACCAAACAGACCTTTATTCCATTGAAGTAATTCAATGCTAAAACATATTTTCTGAGAAATACCTCTAAGGTTATATGAAAAGAGCTTATGTGAAAATGATTTTTCTTCTTGTTTTCTTTTTTCTTTTGCATTTCATCTTTCACTTCATTAGAGACCTGGTTAGAGAAATCCCTCTTCCCTGTGGGCAGCTATAGTCCTGCCTGTGCTTTTTGTGTCTAATTAGTCATTTCTATTCAGTAACCTTTGTAAAATATTTCTATACATTTCTGTCAGCACACATAACCATGTACCATGTTGAAAAACCCTCAAATCAATGTTTCTTTTTGTGTGAGTGGCAAATGTTGTGGTAGAAAACAGCATGCTTTTTCTGTGGAACTTAGTATAATTGGGCTTTCTCACTATTTTTCGCTTAAAGTTCAGACAGATGCAGTCCCAATTAAATAAAGCATAGTTGTTTTAGGTGGTAGACTTTTTTTCCCCCCTTCTTTAAATATGCTTTTCATTTCAATCAATGTTGTGTTGATGTTTCTTATAAAATGAAAATCATTGCAGAATGGACCAGAGGCCACTAAAACTCTAACCTGTTCCACAAAAACATTTTTTGTTGTTGGTTTTTTCTTTCTTTTTTTTTTTTTTTTTTTTTTTGGTGGGGAAAAAAGAACTTTATGATTTCATCAGCCCTGACAACGACAACATTATTGGTTTGTAATATGTGTAACTACTTATGCTGTGAAACATTAGGGTGCGTGAGAAATGTTTTGATAATCTGTAGATGTTCATCTCAAAAATGGTCCTGAATCTCAATGGATTGTGATCTTGTTGATCTGTCTCTGGGTGCTGGGTGTGCTATCCTCTCATGGTATACCTGGAGCTGAGTGAGACACAAGGTGTATTTTTCACTAGTGTAAACATTTTTGGACTCGTGACTTATAGTACCCTAATATAATATTTTTAGTGGTCTGTTTATTAAGAATTGCAGACTGTCACCTACTAATATTGCCGTGTAATTTAAAAAAAAAAAAAAAAAACCAACAAAGAAAAAAGGTGAGGGTGCGGAAGGGCAGCATTTACTTTTTCAAGACAATGTTTTCTAGTTTTGCTATCTTTTAATGGAGAGAAATCAGTTCTTGTACTGAAAGACAACATTTCCTGTGGAGGAGACATTTGGAGATTGGCCCAAAGAGAGGGATGTCTAGCTCTCCTTGCATCTCTGAGAACTGAGTATCCAACTGCTCTTTATGTCTTTAATGATCTCCCTTGTGATGTGCCAAAGTATAATGCTTTACTTTGAAAAAGAAACACAATAATGTAGTTGGTTTCCAAATATCCTGAGGACTGTACTTACTAATGAGAGACTGCAGACTAATGGTGCCTTTTTCTTATTGCCAGAGAAGGGTTGTCTTTTATGGAACTTCCTAGATTTTAGGTGTGTACTCTTCCTTAATTTGAAGGTTTCTCTTACAAATTTGTACTTCTTCATATAATAACCACAATGATAAAAATCTTGGATTTCATTGAGGAGAATTGTTTCTTTAGATGGTTACAATATAAAGTTTTGGAAATATTTCTGGAAGTTTTCTGGGTAATATAATCAAATGACTTTTCCAAAATGAGTAGCATACAGTGAGGTGGTTGGTTGGTTTTTTGTTTGTTTGTTTGGTTGGTTTATTTAAGTTGTGGTTTTTTGGTTTTTTTTTTTTTTTTTTTTTTTGCCTTTTTTTTGTGGTTTTTTGTTGTTTTTTTTTTTTTTTTTTTTTTTTTTTTTTTTTTTTTTTTTTTTTTTTTTTTTTTTTTTTTTTTTTTTTTTTTTTTTTTTTTTTTTTTTTTTTTTTTTTTTTTTTTTTTTTTTTTTTTTTTTTTTTTTTTTTTTTTTTTTTTTTTTTTTTTTTTTTTTTTTTTTTTTTTTTTTTTTTTTTTTTTTTTTTTTTTTTTTTTTTTTTTTTTTTTTTTTTTTTTTTTTTTAGATATTTCTTGGCCAGTTGGTTGTATATTTTATTGCCAAATGAATGCATGTAAATATGAACACATTTTTGGTTTCAGTAGTCTCACGGTTTTATCCTTGCAGCTACTCTGGTTAGTTTAAAAGTTTAATAATGAGCTTTTCATTTTACAAGAGACATTTGATGGATAAACTGAACCATTAGATGTTCAACTAAACTCACTAAGCAGTCTTTGAACTAGCAGGGGTTTAGACTGTTTTGTCAGGAGGCATTTACCACAAAAGGCGCCGGTTGGTGATGCTCATTGTGATGTCCTATTTCAAGTGCAAGTAGTTTTGATAAATGCTTGTCTGTGCTTTCTAGAACCTACAAGAAATGCAATATAACTGCTCTGCTGTCATATTGAATATGACTATTCAAGTCAATGTCAATGTTATTCAATGTCAAATTATTATTGGTTATTGAATATGAGATTATGATTATGTCAAGTCTCTCACATGTGATACATGTTAAGGGCACTTACTTGCTTAATGAGTTAGTGAGTATTTAAAAAAAGAAAAAAAAGGGTGGGAGGATGGGGGATTAGATTCAGCTTTTGTCTCTCTGTTTAGAATATTCCAAAGAACTTAACTGACTAAAGTGTAGGCACTTTAACATTTCCTTTGAAACATGTGTGCTAAGGGAAGCCTAATTTCTTGTAATATGCTTTCCCATTTATTTGCATGAAATTCATAATTTAAACATAAAAGGCTGATATCAAAAAATTCCCTCCAAATTTGAAGGAACCAGTAAATCTTCCTGAATAAATGCTGCCATCTATTTTGTAGGAGACATCTGTTAAGAAAAATTGGAGAAATTTCTTGGAATGGGAAGAAAAGTAAACTGTGTGCATAACTGCTAATACATTAAACAGTTCTTTTAGCTATATTAAGAAGCTACATGCAACTCACTGAAACACGCTCTAGCAAATCTAGGCCGGATTTTATGCCCATGACAGCTCCTGTCTCTTCCTTAAGTTCTTGCTGTCTTTAGAAATAAACAACTTAATGCAGCTGTGAACTTTCTTTGCACTGGCAGGCTAACAAATCAAAACTTAGGTTTTAAAAGGCAGCTGAATTTTCCAGTGAGGAAGAAATTTTTCAGTGGTTGTGGGAATTTCAACGGAAGAAAGCAAATTGGTATCCAGATTGAATAGGTATTCTGCATTGGACAAACCTGGTGGCCCTTGACGGCTTTTGAGAAAAATGATGAAAACACCAGGGAAAAACTATATTGGAAAACAATAATCATTCTGTATGTGCTATCTTGTTTTAAAAGCTGTGGACTCCCAAACGAGCTCATCGTCTGGTTCTTTCTGATGTTATCATGGAGGAAATGGCACATACATTTTACATTTCTTGGTCTTTTAACATTGTAATTTTGACTTGAAAATTATAATCTTTACAAAACGGAGAAGCTTGTGATATTGACTAAGCAAGCTAGACTAACTCTTCATATTTCACTAGGTATAAAAGCAATCTGGCATAAATGCAGTGTTGTCCTTGAGCAGCCAAGTATACAGCACAGTAGTGGCTGCCCCATGTGAGCTGGGAGCATATGCAGGTGGGGGTGTTGGGAGTGAAGGGAGGGGTGGAGGCTAGAGCTCCACATCTGTGACCCGTTACACTTGATGTGGCAGTTGTCAGCCACAGGTGCCTTCCTGTGAGCTTCAGCTTGTACAGGGATTGCTTTTGTGATGCTTTGTGACGAGTTTGTTGGCTGTTTTCTTGATGTCAACAACCATATAGTAAAGCTGTCTACTCTTGAAGCTTCTCTTGTTGAATCTGAGCTTTCACATGTGTGACCTTGCTCTAAATCAGATCTATCGGGTGCTCTGCCTTCTTTGTGTCTGGCTGGTTAGTTCTATGTAATACAGGAATTAGGGTTCCCTGTTGAATTGATATTCTATTGTCTCATGCTGAAGGTAAAGCAGTGACATATTATGTCCAAGTAAGCAGTTTGGGTATTTATTACTTAGTGCTCAGGAAAGGTATGTCTATGACACTTTGTCAGTATCAATATAAAAAATACTGGTTTTATAAACAACATTAAATTGGAACATACAGCAATTCTGTAATCTGTCCTAATGCAAATGATCCTCATCTCATATGCAGAACTCTAGGAACTCGGTTTTAATATTAAGTTGCTGTATCAGTGCTTTCAAAATGCATTTTCAAATCACAGTGCTGGGTAATTTGTTGCTTAGAAATATCATATTTGCTTTTGAGCTGTACTGAATAGCAGATCGTAAGACTCCTTGACAGCACCTTTATGGAGCTAGTGTCCTCACAAAGTACTAGTACCTTATGGTGCTAATCATTATCCAGAGTGGATATTGCACCTTTTAGCTATGCCTGTAGTTATTGCAATGCTATTAATAGTTATTGTCATTTGTACCAGTAAGTCCTTTTTTTTTTCTTTTTCTTTTTTAAAAGTCTGCAGAGGTATGCACTGAAAGTCTTGTAAGGAGAGCACTGTGGAAGAAGCTTTGTGCTTTTCAAAACTTGGATGATAATTGATTTATGTAGATGACTTCAAGGGAAAGCTACTTAACTTCTGGACTTTGCTCCAGTACAGAAATCAGCATGGCCTGGGAACCTTAAATATCCACTAGATAAGATGTAAATGACTTCTTGATTGCATATTTCATATGTTCCTGTGCTCCAGTAACGTGTATTCATAATGTCTTTAGTGTGTTAAACCAGTCAATGTTTGTTCATTAAACATTCAGTCCAGTCTTTTATCTTAAGAGCTTGATGTATACATGAAGAATAACTTGCTCACCTTAATATAATTTTATTAAGGTAACTTTATTTGTTTCATTCTATGCTGTCTGTAGAGAAATGAAAAGTAAGTCTGTATTTAGAATAACTTGTATCTAGTAGCATATTGTCATTTATCACGGAATCATAGAATGATTTGGGTTGGAAGGGACCTCGAAGCT
The DNA here is from genome assembly GCF_000696875.1 of Nestor notabilis. Classification (NCBI taxonomy): domain Eukaryota; kingdom Metazoa; phylum Chordata; class Aves; order Psittaciformes; family Psittacidae; genus Nestor; species Nestor notabilis. Next base: position 7,924 of record NW_009941345.1, on the reverse strand, counting down.
CATCCAGTTCCAACCCCCGTGCCACAGGCAGGGACACGTTCCATTGGACCAGGTTGCTCAAAGCCCCGTCCAGCCTGGCCTTGAACACAACTTGTATCTAGTAGCATATTGTCATTTATCACGGAATCATAGAATGATTTGGGTTGGAAGGGACCTCGAAGCTCATCCAGTTCCAACCCCCGTGCCACAGGCAGGGACACGTTCCATTGGACCAGGTTGCTCAAAGCCCCGTCCAGCCTGGCCTTGAACACTGCCAGGGATGGGGCAGCCACAACTTCCCAATCATCTCCTTTCTCTTTGTTTATGTAAAAAGAGAGAAAAGCTTCTGATCACAAAGTGTCTACACAGAATTTGGTTAATGCTTTTGAATCTGAAGGGAACTTTTATGGCTGAATTAGAACCTGTGAAAGTGCAGACTTACAAATAACTGTATCGGTGGATATTTGTAACCAAGGCGAGAAAACAAGTTGTTACTCGACACCTGATACTTAGTATCAGTATTTGTTACAAAAGCAAGCACTCTTGATACTTTGTATCAGTGAATATTTGTTACCAAAGGCGCGTACGAGTTGCTAGTTCGTACTTGATGCTTAGTATTTCTGTTTTCTTCCCCGCAGTTTCTTTGCTTGAAGAATATAAGGACTTTTCTTTCGGCATGTTGTGAAATATTTGGGATGAAGAAAAGTGAACTTTTTGAAGCATTTGATTTGTTTGATGTGAGAGATTTTGGAAAGGTAAGGATCCTTTTAATTCTATCCTGAGTAACGCATGTGCGCTACTGCTGGAGTATAGGACGCTTTCATGGTAGATGTGGTGCAGGAGTTCAGAAGTTGTGACTAATGGATGTGCATTCATTAGTAAAAAAGCAGTGTGGAAGAATTAAGAAAGCAGAAATAAGAAATTAGAGTTACATTAGAGGGGCTAATTATGGGCAGAGAAATATCCCTGGTAGGAAAGTTCTGAAGGTGTGAAAAGAATTAAAATAAAAAACAAAACAAAAAAATGCCAAAACCAAACAAAACCAAACCAAAAAACATGCTGAGTTAAAGGCACATGATATGTGTGAAGATGGCGAACTATGGGCAAGTGGTGTCTGGTGGAATAATTTTTGATATAAACAGAGTGGAATCAGAAGCCCTGGGCCTATACAATGTAGACACATGGCACAGAACATGTTTCCATACTCTCAAGTGCTCAGAATTCACCTAAGTAAATTTACCCCTAAAAGGCCTTTTTTTTGACAGTTTTAAAATCTGCTGGTTTTTCTAATCTGCTGTGAAGCTCAGACATAGCTATGGTGGGTTAATGCCACTATCCTAATTTACACAGCCTGAAATATATTCTGCAAGTCTGTGATTAGTTATTCTGCATGTAAAAGTTTTTTCCAGTCCATTGTTCACAACCTCCTACATACCTGTTTGATCTGTCATTGCCAGCATATGTTCAGTTCTGCTTTGGTTTCTGCTTTTGAGTCATAGGGTATCATTACCCTTATTTCATAGGAGAGGTCTAAAAATTACCTGAAGGAGCACCAAAAAATAGTTACTTATTCAAATTCAGTGTATTTCAGGCAGTATTGTTTTTAAAAGAGATGGTAATTTTACTATCAATTTTTTATGCGCTGCTCTTTTTATAAGTAGACGTAGAGTTAAAGATGATGTAAGAGTGCAAGCATGAATCAAGGCTACAGTATGCCTGTTTGGAATGGTTCAGTGATTACTGTTAACCAAAATGTCTAATTATTTTTCTGAACCTTTTGTCTGGTTTTAAGTCCTTTGAGTATATAATTGGATAAACTAATTCCACTTGTTCTTTAGTTATGCTGAACATATTTTGTCCTTATAAATTACACTTAAAGGTTTTGTTAAAATGTGATCTTTTTTATAAATCTAGTGTATTGTTAAAAATGAGATTTTGTTTTGTGCAAATAGGAATTAAAATTGTTGGTTTTGAGGTTTTTGGTGCACTATAAATGTCTTACTTAAGGTGTTTCTTATTTAATAATGTATCTTCAGATATGTGACTTTAGTAAGTCATGTATCTTAATGCTTACCTCAAACCTTTGATACCTATCCTAATGCACAGAATTTTTAAACAAATGTATGCTTTAAATGATTGCTGCGAGTTTCACATTACATGCCACATAAACATAACCAGCCTGTTTTCTTAACACAGTCTAGTTCTAAAGTATTTTGCAGTGCAAATCATTACTGCAGCATCATTAAATACCCAGTAAACAAGTTTAGAGTTAAAGCTGAGTTCAACCCAACAAATGTTTCTGGCACTCTTTAACCGTAACTTTAACAAAATTTATTTTGGAATACAATTTCATGTAAGTAGAATTATTTGCTTTTAAAAAAACCCAAACATCTTCCATCCATATTATATGTGTGTGTGTGTGTATGTATGTATATATATATATATATTTTTTTTTTTTTTCCTCCTCCGAAGTAAAGTTGGTGCTGGTTTTTCAGTGTTAGCAATGGTGATGGTGCTTGTAAGTAAAGGTTTCTCTAGTCTTGGGTACCTTAGTGGCCTTTGTCACCTTTCTTGGAAAGCTACCAGGTAAAAATGCACTGACAAATTTGAATGAGACTGCTGTGTGGGATCCTTTAATGAGGCCAACCAACTATGTGCGTGGTAACATCTGCTCGTGCAGAGGTGGGGATGCTAAATTGAACAAGCCCGTGCAATCATTGCAGTATCTGTGTTGGGCATGTTTTAGGTGCGTAATGGCTCTGCTGTTCAGCTGTTTCCATTGCGTGCCTGTGTGGAAGCTTGACATGCACAAGTAGAGGTTGCAATATGCTGTATTTAGATAGGCTGATCTGGATATTTTACTAGCCTCTGCAAATGTGTAGTCAGCTTCCTAAAGCAGTTGGTGAACCTGAAGGCATTAAGAAAGTGGAGGGGGAAATTGTAACTTGATTAAAATGCATAGTCAGCCCTTTGAGTTATTTCTGTAGTTTTAAGTATATTGTTTGTACAGTTAGCTAACAATATCTGTCAAGTGGCATTGGAGTTAAATTGCATATCTGAAAATGTACTTGGGAAATTCTGCTTGCAAGTAGCAGCAGTGAGTATAAAAAACCTTGTATTTTCCATGTTGCTATTTGCTTCTCAGCTTTCCTCTTCAATACCTTTTTTCCCCTAAGAATAACAACCTTAATGTAGTCCTGAACCTCCAGCCTTCTTGAATCACAATTGTATATATGCAAAAGGCCAAAAAACAAGTGCTGAAGATTTTTCCTGCCACTGCAACCAAGTCATTCTGCTGTTTCTAAGAGCTCTGTGAACTTCATTCCTTAGATGTGTGCAAAATATGAATGATCTTAAAATTATTACAGGCACAAACAGAAAGCATAATAAGGATTAGAAATGGTCTGTTTTCCAAACTGTTGACCAAATATAGGTGATGGAATGAGTGTGTGCAATGTCTAGAGTTTCTAACACATTTGAATGTACTGAAAGTTGTCTTGAGATGTTAGAAGTTGGCAAGTAGTCATTCGTGGTGAGATGTAAATAGACAGTAGCTGAAGTGACTTTGTAAGCCTTATGCATCTGGTACTTTTAAATGCTTTAACTGAATTTATGAAGAAATGGTTATCAAATTTGCCCATCGTATGGTGGAATATTTTGTTAATACAACAGATTTCAATGACTATTTAAGCAGTGGAGGGAACAGGAGAAATATGTCAACTGTAAATGAACAATGAGCCTTCAAGGAAATAAGATCAACAGGAAAAATGAGATGAGAGACCTGGTGATGGAAACTGTTATATTCTGATATTTTTCAGCTCTTAAAATGGCAGCAAAACCCTGTGTGTTATAGAAGTAGCAGCTGTATGCTGCCTGTATAATTTTAAGACTTTTAGCACCCTTGTGAAATACTGATTACAAAATGTTTGATGTAATGGTGAAATTTACATTTAATAGCTAGGGCTAAATGAGCTGTTTTCAGATGCTTTGACATAACGTATGAAAATGTGACTTGAACTTTGTGCTCCTCTTTGCAAAGACTCTTTGATCTTTCAGTGATCAGAGGAGAAAGAAGGGTGTATGTGGTGGGGATAGGTATCAGAGTTGTAGCTGAAGAGGCAACACGTAAATAGTTAGAAAATAAAGGAACAGGAAAGCAGGTAACCTCATGAGTATGTTTTTAATGTCTATGTTCTGTATGAATACTGATATCAGCAGTTACAAAATGAGGGTTTGCTTCTGTTTCATGCACAGCAGCACTGATTTTCTTACTTTTAGACTGACTGTGCTTAAAAATAAAGATGGGCTACATTACATAGAAACAGGAGGATTCTTAAATCATACTTTCTAAAATGATATAAAACTTGTTTTTCCTGGAAGTTCTACAGTATTCACCCATTCCCACTCACCTTTCTATCAGTAAATTTAATTGTTGCTGCGTTAAGTTCCTGACAGAGCATGAAATGCCCTCCCACGCCCGTGGGGTGCCAGGCAGTGTTTTCATTATGAATTCCATGCTGGAGAGTCATTTTTCACTACCAGAGGGTTGTCAGGTTCTTCCTTTCTACCTGTGTGCCAGAATCAACAAGTAATGTTGATACTTGTTCTTTCAGCTCTGTGAGCGCTGCACACTCCTCAACAGCAGTCTTTGCTGTTTGGTACACCACAACAAATTGTTTCTATCCCTATTCTCTGAAGGAAGTTTGGAACTAATGTGTTGCAGAAATGGGAATCTGAGGGTTAGTTCCAGCGTATGTTGATGTCAATAGACGCTCCCTGGCCTCAAAGCTGTGTTTGAGGTCTCACGGGGGAAAATAGTGTCCAGATATTGTCAGAAAAAGAACTTTGTGTACTCTGCTTTTAAATATCCTAAGCAACATATAACTGAGTGCAATATTTTTTTTTGACATAACTGATCTAATATGAACACAACCATAAACTCCCCTAGTAGGGATCTTGCTATAGACATCTAGAAATGACATACGGTATTCAATCTTGATTTAAAAGAAAAAAGCCAGGGGAGAAGGGATCAAATATCAACTACTACCAATCAAACAAGTACCTAATTGTTTAAAAGCATATAACATAATGTCTAGTGTAGCTAACTCTCCAGTTGCACTTAAAAGGCTGGTTTATGTAAAAGCCAGCAACTCCTGTGAAAATACTGAGTGCATATACTAAGGTCATGCAGTTTGTTGATCATTTTAGTCACTCTCTTGGTGTAAAGGAAATTCATGCAGCAGAAATTCATGCTGAAATTGAGAATCCTGGTGTGTTAGTATTCCCTTAGGTTTAACAGATTCCAGGAAGGTCAGGCAGATGTGTATGAGATGCACACATCAAAATCAACACAACAAAGAACAACAGTTATTATAAAAAATTATATACCAGAGTGAGGAGAAAAAACGTTTAGGAAATATTCAATAAAATGGAAGCAGTTGAGATTAACCTCAGTTGTTTAATATTTGGTGAATTTAATAAGGGAGGTAATAGAGCAAAATATGAGCACTTTGACTAATAAAGGCATATTAAAACTGCAGAACCTTTGGGAACATGCCAAGATATTATAGCATACTTATTTAAAGACCTTAAAATGGAGAGATAGAAATGAACAGGTAAAAACAAGGCTTTAATTATAAACAGAGTTCTGTCTTCATTCTTTAAGCATTTTTAGTGGTTGATTGAGCTTAGTGATTTGCTCAAGAAACAGCTGTACAGTTGCTTTCAGGAGTAGCATTTTAATGTTTTCAGGTGTCAGAGAGATGGACTGGTTTGGGATGAATGTTACTTGAACTCCTTCAGGGTGTATTTGTGGATGTGGGGGAATGAAAAAATGGAAGATACAGACAGGTTCCAGCTTCCTTCTCTATGGAAATGCTTTGGAAAAATATGAGCAAGAAAGCACTAGACTGTTGCAAGACTGCTAAAATGCTTGGCATATATGGAAGACTTAATTTGGTAGATATTATTTCTGTCTGTATAGAGTTACATAAAGGTTAAACACTCAGTAGCCTCCCTAAAACCCTCCCTTAAATCATAACAAAAATTACTTCCAGCCCCAAAGAACAAAAATCATAGTTTTGGGCAAAGTGGTGAGGTAGGTGAGCAAGTGGAATAAAAAAATGGCATAGATCAGAATCACCTTCTGAAAAGTCCTTGAAAGTTTATGGAATGACATTGTGACAGTGAAAACTGTTACAAGCACTAGATAAATTTAATGTACTTGTCTGTAATAATTTGTTGCAGTGATGATCACCAAAGAGTCTGTACAAATCGTTAGGCATATAACTATAATATGTAACATATAATGAGGCTAAACCAATTAGCATGAACTTTATGCTTCTACATATTAGGCCTGAATATTTGAGGGTTTGGTCTTGAATGTTCTTATGACAACATACCAGAGGACTACCACCTCACTAGTCTTTCCAAATGTATCTTTATGAATTTGTTAGAGGTTTGTCATAATGCTTCAAGTTATAATATTTACTTTCATTTGATGGAAACTAATGGTGATACTAATTTTTGACCACATCACAAACTGTTGAACATACCTCAAGTATTTGATCATTAATGAAAAATTCCCATCCACGGAGTGCTTGGGATGTTTTGGAAGTATCAGAAGAGTTTTGGTCCTTATACAATGTATGCTTCTGTTCAGCTTTTTGGCAAATGTGACCAAGGTTGGAAAGTCAAGGTTAATGAGAGAATAAAACTGGGTTTCAGAGCATGTTTCTCTGTTGTTAAGATGACCTTGACCAAATGGTAGCTGTATCTGATTCATGCATCCTGGTGACACGGAACTCGTAGCATTGAATTCTTGTAGAATGCGTTTCTCCTTGAGATGGAAGAAGTTCTGGAGGAAGAAGACAGTTGCAGCTTGAGTAGATTTAACAGGACTTAAGATTTCTGTCTTCTCAAACATTTGTTTAAAGGAGTGCTTTAAACCTTAATTTTAAACAGGGAATTAATTCACTGCAGTACTTGTAATGCAACTAATTAGTAACCAAAAGCTGATGGTGAAACTGACAACTAAACATGAAACTTCCTGAATTTATAAATATTGGTCAAGGTAACACAAATATAAACTATAAATAAAACCAGAAGGCAATAAATGAGTGACTTACAGATGAAGTTCATATGAACTTTGAAGTGTTTTGTGTGTATCCTTTTTTCTATGATACTAAATATGTTCACATTTTTTCCTTCCCTCATTTGAAAAGCCTGGAGGCTTCCAAAAAGTGAAAACATGACAGCTTTCTGTTAGTACAGCAGATAGATGGAAGAAGGGGGAAGAGAAGTTAAAGTACAGTTTATATAACCTGTTCTGTGCTCCCTCATGCTGGCAATAATTTCTAAGAGAATCCCTCTTGCATTTTGACCTAGATCTCCTGCTTGTTGCCTGGGTTCTATGCTGCTGCTTCTCTGTCTGCTCTGGGATTTTGAGATTCAAATGACATAGGCAGTAAATTACAATGTATGAAATGAATAGTACATAGTTGCTACAGTTACCTGGGCCTGTTGGACATTCTGATATTTCCAGTTACTACATGAAACAGGCTTGACATCAGCCTAAAAAGCCTGTTGCAAACTGTGCTTGCATTTCACATCTAGTGGAAGATGCAAGATTGTTTTGTTCCCACAGAACTTACAAAGGCTTGGTACTTGATTTTTGGACCAATGCCCTTCTATTTTCATCATCGATGTGCAAATTAAATATTCAAGTCATAGATTGAAGTAGAGCACTGTTGTAGAGTGAAAGGATTTACAATTTTTTCTGACTTAATGATTTTATGCCTCGTTTGAATTGGGGTGCATATGCTTTCTGTTAATGTTTCTCACATCTGCTTGTAGGCATTAAATTCTGAGTAAAAAATACCACCATTGTGTAATGGAGATTTCCTGGTGTGTTTCCCCCTACTCTTCCCATTTCTACCCACCCCTA
>NW_009941344.1:0-15189 GCF_000696875.1 Nestor notabilis | reverse complement strand
GGGTGGTGGTTGATGAGAAGCATAACATGAGCCAGCACTGTGCACTTGCTGCCCAGAAAGCCAACTGTATCCTGGGCTGCATCAAAAGAAGCATTATCAGCAGGTCGAAGGAGGTGATCCTGCCCCTCTACTCTGCTCTCGTGAGACCCCACTTGGAATGTTCTGTACAGTTCTAGTGTCCTTAACATAAAAAGGACATGGAGCTGCTGGAGCAAGTCCAGAGAAGGGCTGGAGTACCTCCTGTATGAAGATAGGCTGAGAAAGTTGGGGCTGTTGAGCCTGGAGAAGAGAAGACTGCATGGAGACCTCATAGCAGCCTTCCAGTATCTGAAGGGGACCTACAGGGATGCCTGGGAGGGACTCTTTATTAGAGACTGTAGTGGTAGGACAAGGGGGAATGGATTCAAACTTAAACAGGGGAAATTTAGATTAGATATAAGGAAGAAGTTTGTTACTGTGAGGGTGGTGAGGCATTGGAATGGGTTGCCCACGGAAGCTGTGAATGCTCCAACCCTGGCAGTGTTCAAGGCCAGGTTGGACAGAGCCTTGGGCGACATGGTTTAGTTCAAGGTGTCCCTGCTCATGGCAGATGGGTTGGAACTTGATGATCTTAAGGTCCTTTCCAACACAAACTGTTCTGTGATTCTATGATTCTATAAGACAGAGACAGGGAATAAATCCCCACTCCATCTTTCCTTTTTTTTCCTATTGACCCTTTTCACAAAGTCACATAGATCAGAGCTTAGTCTTGAAAATAAATGAGTGGCGTACATGATATCTGACTATAGGAGAACAATCCCGCTGCCTCACCATAGACATATAATGGCTATTTTGGATATCCCGTAGTGTCCTGCCTGGCTTTCAGCAGCCTTTCCAAAAAATCATGTCAGCATTGTGTATTCTTGCCAGTCCATTGCATATGCCTTATATATAGATCATCTTTAACAGCACAAAGTGTTTATATTTAAGTACTGGACTTAACCTTTGGCTGTCTGAAGTGTAGATGTTTACATCAAATCTGTATTCTCTGGATGCCTTTCAGAGTCAATGGAGAGAAATGGACATTTAGTTGATCCCTGTTTTAGGTAGCCACTTGAGAATGAGATCTTTGATGGCTTGGAGGCACTGACTATACAGATTAAATCTTTTTTGCTCTCTGGTGACCAGTTGTAGTAGTAAAAATCCGTAGGTGCCTATTATAGAACTGGGTCATTAAAAATACCATTGAACTTTTAAGATGCCATTAAAGTCTTCTGTGGATAACCAGAGAAGTAGTACCCACAGTAGTACTGTGGGTTTTGCTTTGGTCATATACCAAAAAAGAGGGAGGATGTGTCCTGCAGTTTGCTTCAGCAATGTCACATTCACAAATGTTCTTGACATAGGGGACATCAGCAGAAATTGCACTGAAGATGGCTGGTCTGAACCTTTTCCTCATTATTATGACGCCTGTGGCTTTGATGAAAATGAAACAGAGTCTGATAACCAGGTGGGAATTAATCTTATAATAAAAAACAAATGAAGGGGCAGGGCGGGGAAAACAACAGGCTGCTTTTTGTCCAGCCTATAGTCATGTTCTGATTTGATGGTGATTAGAATGAAACAATCAGGTATTCATAAGCATGAAAATGTGAGAAGCAAGATTCTTCCTATCTGTGTATTTCCATAATATGAGTGTTTACTGTTGATACAGCTTTTAACTTCTAGAAGCATGGATTAGCCTCCAGTTCCTCCCTATTGCCTGAAGAATCCCTTAGCCAACTACTTTTTTTTCTGAAGACACATGCTGAGTAGTCAAAGAAATGTAGACATCCTTTGCTAGCTCACTGCCAAATAAGCTTCAAGGTATGCAGACCCAAGGGCATGCCAGACATAGAGCAAGGCTCTAATATGAAATGAGATCCCAGGGGAACCACAAGAGGAGAAAACAACCAGGCTATTCAAGAAACAAATCCTGCCTATAGTTCCCCCTGCACGTTGACAGGATAAAGAAGATGTGACCATAGATGAACTGTTTAACCGTGTGTTGTTTGCCTCCCAAGGATTACTACTATCTATCTGTGAAGGCTCTGTATACGGTGGGATACAGCACTTCTCTTGTTTCCCTCACCACCGCCATGGTTATCCTGTGTCGTTTCAGGTGAGTCAGGACATAACCCATGAGCTGTTCAGTCACTGGAGGAAAGAAACTGGAGTTCATCTGCCCAAAACAGTGGGCAAATAAGCTTTTATCCCACCAGATGCAGAATAGGAGGGAGACAACCTAATAGAGCTGTTACCCCAGCTTGAACATACTCCAGTAGTCACATTTCATTAGACTGTAAATGCGACCTCAGAAGCTGCATTGGACTGGCTATATTTTATGCTAACCTGCATGCTTTTACAGGAAAATCTCCAAATACTCCTCTTGGTCAGGTTTAGTAGCAGTACTGTCCACACTTCTGCTTTTCAGATGTTGCTATTCTTAGTGCCAGTGTGCATTGGCCATGTGTGCAGATTGGCCTAGTGTGCTATTTCCATGAAAGAAAAACATTTTCTTTTTTCCCCTCCCTCTTCTTTTCCTCTCCCTTGTTCTTTCTACTCTAGGAAGCTTCACTGTACTCGAAATTTTATCCACATGAATCTCTTTGTTTCATTCATCCTTCGTGCAATATCTGTATTCATTAAAGATGGTGTTCTTTATGCTGAACAGGATGGCAACCACTGTTTCATCTCAACGGTAAGTAAAACCAAAGCCAAAGCCTTTTCCTTTATTTTTTCAGCATGAGGTAACAAAAAATAGAGAGGCAGGCAGCAGTCTGCTGGGTATCATAAGCTGAGAAGCGATTGGGAGAAAAGGTAATTAGTGGTAAATTTCCCTCCTGGTTTACAGCAAAACTATGGATTTTATTGTCTCATGATGTCATCAGCATCCAGCATTCCATCCTTCAGAACAAATCTACAGGTTTTGATTTCTGATTGTACTCAGGTTTGCTTCTCCTTTTCACAGATCTATATAGTAATAGGTAGAATGAGAGCAGACACAAGTAGTTTCATTCAACTGAAGGTCTGTTTTTTCTCCAGAGCCTTATTTGTTCTGGATGTCAGCCAGTCATATGTAACTAGGGTGACCAGTCAGTCATAGAAAATACTCCTGATGGTCACACTCTCAAAAAATCATTAGTATTAGCTATGTGTTTGTCTCTAAAATGAGTGGTTTCGTGGAAGGCAGTCTCCTTCTCAGATGCATTTAGCTATATATTACATGTAAATTCCAATTCCTTTCACATTTAAGGCTAGCATTTGACTTGATAAGTCAGCTCATTGGGTGTAATTATGATGAAATTGCAGTGAATTCCCAAACTATCTCCTTTATCCATCCAGTTATGAGCTAAATTCCCTATGAGTCATTTCCACAAGGGAAGTGCAGCTGTGTACTTTCTTAGTCAGCCTTTTCTTTGTCATTGAAACTAGTTTTTGCTTTTAATTCTTCTCCATGATAAAGCTGAAGCTCTGTCAGATCTGTAGTTTCTTCATACTGCTTTTCTAATAGTGGCATCTGCTTTTTTGTTCTGAAACACATGAAGCATAAAACACATTAAAATAAGCCATCTAATGACCACATCTTCAGCCATGGTACAGCTTCCATGAAGAAACTCAAGATCTGATGATTTAAACATGTTGGTTGTAGCTTTGGCCCAGAGGATGAAGTGCAAGTGACAACCAGTCAAAATTGTTAGCCTCCCACTGCCCCAGCCAGGAGCTTCCAGTTTATACACTGATTCTGCTATGATTTATTGAAAAGTCCTACTTTCATAGGACTAATGACGTCTCACTGGGATGCAGCACTGGAAAGGCAAGTGTGTCCTACTCTCACAGAGTCAGGGTGGAGCTCAGTTTTCATCTGAGACTTCCATCACTGGAACATAGAATCACAGAAACATGTAGATTGGAAAAGACTTTTAAGATCATTAGGTCCAACCATTAACCTAGTACTGCCAAGTCCACCACTAAACCATGCCCAAAGTGTCACATGTACACGTTTTAACTACCTGCAGGCATGGTCACTCAACCACTTCTCTGGGCAGCCTGTTCCAAAGCTTGACAACCCTTTCAGTGAATAAATTTTTCCTAATATCCAGTCCAAACCTTCCCTGGCACAAATTGAAGCCATTTCCTCTTGTCCTATCACTTGTTACTTGGAAAAGAAACCAACCCCCACCTTGCTACAACCTCCTTTCAGATAATTGTATAGAGAGGTGACGTTGTCTCCCCTGAGCCTCCTTTTCTCCAGGCCAAACAGCCCAGTTCCTTCTTCTTCTTTTTTTTTTTTTTCCTTTTCTCTGCTGCTTTCCCCCCACAGTAAACGAATGAAAGCTTCTGTCATTTTTTTTACAGTAAATCACTCTGCTTTCTTTACATTTATTCTAATACTTTCATTCTCTGTCCCTGAGTGACAACACCCTCAAATGGCAAGGAAATTCAGTTCTCAACTACACACAGGAGGATGCATCCTTTCTGATCCCACTCTCAGGGCTTTCCACAATCATCCTGCCATTTCACATCCTTCCTTAGGTTTCTTAATACACAACTGGATTCTTCTCTGCACTTAATCCTCGGAAGGGGGCTTAAACCTAACAATTAGCATTCGTTGACAATGTGAACTCCCACTAACGCAAGATGTTCTCAAGCTGTCTGCAAACACTAGTCAACCATCTCCTACTGCTAAAATTGGCTACCTGCCCTTTCCAGCTTTGCTCTCTAAATGGCACCTCACATTCTTCTCGTGCTTTTTAAACTTTAATATTAAAAGTATATAATATTAGTCCCAGCTGTGATCCTTTCCCCTAAGAGATTTGGAGAGGTTGAAAGCATTTTTTGTGTCTGTTATATAGAAGCAACATGGAAATAACTTTGGGTTTTTTTGATTCTCTGCAGGTGGAATGCAAAGCAGTGATGGTGTTCTTTCACTACTGTGTCATGTCCAACTACTTCTGGCTTTTCATTGAGGGATTGTACCTTTTCACTTTATTGGTAGAAACCTTTTTTCCAGAAAGGAGATATTTCTATTGGTACACTATTATTGGCTGGGGTATGTGACATTTCTTGTCTAAAATGTGTCTCAATGTGCAAGACAACTCCATGAGCCATCTAATATTTCCACACGTAGTTTCAAAATATACTTTTAATCTTTATATAGAAGTACCACTACAGACCAAACCATCCGGCATTTTTTTTTGTCTGAATAGAATTGAATTGAAATCTGGAGGACACTACATGTCTTGCAGAGATGTAGTTCACAACTGGTAATTTCCTTCTACAAGATATGATCTTGATGCCAAATTCTTCATCTTAATCAAACCTGCAATGCTAAATCTAGTCCATTTTCTAAAACTTAATCTGTGCCTTTTTTCCAGATAATAGGTAAATTGAAAATATATCCAAAGGGTATCCACATATGCTCATCCTACCTGGATGGGAAATTGAAGCTTGCAGTGTGAAGAAACGAGATTTGTTTCAGAAAGGCCAGCTGCACGATGATAACCAGTGTAATTATTTTTCATTCTGCCCTTCTGCAGATAAATTGATTCCTGCAACATGTTAAGTCTAACAGTTCTTTGCTGACATTTCTGTGCAGAAGTCAAATGATGAATGTAGAATACATTCATTTTAAATGTAACCTAAGAAGGTTACACTTATTTTTTATACTTAAACATATGTCTGAAATAATCTGGAAATAATCCTGTATACTTATGTGTAAAGTCTACATACAAACCACATGCCTTAAACTTCCAGACTCTGGATGCAAGTCATGTAGGGCAAAAGCAGCCCCTCAGCTCAGAGCTCATGGGGAAGGATTTGTATGGGAGCAGCATTAAGCAAGAGCTTAGAATTTTGCAGCATCTGGGTGTTTATTTCTTAAAATGTGCTGAGCACATCTGTGTCCTCATTTGATTAATGAGAACTACATATGGCTGTGTTGATCCAGACAACTTTTTCCTCTTAAATATGCAATATGCTTGTAAGTTCTCTGGATAGACTGCTGTCTTCCTGAGATCTCTACTAATGCCTGCTCCTTACTCAGGCCAGAAGCATAGTCAACAAGAATAGCTCTCTACTCAGCCTTGGGGCTTCCTGTTTTCTAATGATACTCAGAAGCAGAAAAGAAGGTGATGAAGATATATATCTATATTTTGATGTAAAGAAAATTAATGTGAGTGTATGTATATTTATATAGCAAATGGTTTAGAACTCCAAACTGATCTAAAATGTGCTTTTTGAACTATATTTTTATGACACATTTAGTCTAGCTCTGCCTCCTTCCCATCTTTCAGACTTGCAACACTATTCATACCATTAAAAAATATATAGTGCAAATCAGTGCAAACTAGATAGCACGAGGCCCAGGTTTAACATTTAAACACTGTTTTTATTGTCATGCATCTGTTAAGTGCACAAAGATCTCAATGTTTTCTAGGTAGTCTCGTAAGAAAAGCAGACTTCAATTTAAATTGAATATGCATGATTTCTTCTTCCCAAAGCCTGTCATTTTATTTCTTTCTATCATTTTCCTTTCAGATATTTCTCTGTGTGTTTTTTTAAAGGAGGAGGGCTTTATCAGTCACCTAGGTCTAACAAGGGTATTTTTATTTCTGATAGTGGGAATATGAGATTTGACAGAGACTCACTTAAGTGGGTTCAGTTGAATGACTAATTAATGTGACATGGAATAGATCAACACAGCCTTGCAAAATGTATGAAACATAATTGTTCCTGTCAGCTTACGACAGCCTTGTTCACTGCTGCAGGCTGGGGTTTTCAAGGTCTTAGTTTTGTTTGCTTTTTAGCACTTTATCTTCAGAGTGGTGCCTGAATAGATGTAGGCAGTTTTGTAGCCAAAGATTTCTTTTCCATAAAATGTAGATCCAACTTACTCTGAGCTGTTTTTCAAGACTGCATTATTTTATAAAAATATTTCCACTGGAAACTGCACTTCTAGTGTTTCAGAAAGGAAAATATGTCCAGGTTTCTCACTGGATTCTTACTGTTTTGAGTTAATTTCTATTTATACATTCATCTTTTAAAGAGTAAAGAAATGTCTGAAGTAGAAATTAAATTCTTGCTCCCAGTATTCTCTTTTGGGTGTTTGTTTTGCCTTTTTTTCCCTGAAAAAGAAATATTCCTGTGAGGAAAGAAAAACTATCCTCTACTGATTTGTTTTGGTTGAATAAGCAGAGCAAAATCATTTATTTACACAACACCAGAGAAAATGCAATATATGCAAAGTATTTACAACAGAATCACATAAGAATACAAAGAATACAATAATGCCATTACAGCTTAACATCTGCCACTCTGCGATTATTGCATAATTACAGTAACTCTTGACATAGAAGCTGATGTCACTGCTTTTATTTTGTACAGACTATGTTTTACTGTTCATGCAATGAGATGCAGTACAACAGCTTTGAGCAATAATGACCTGAAAAAACATAATTCTTTCCTGTTATCAGTTTTTCTTCTGCTATCCCACCAAAACCAACCCATCCTTTGACTGAGACAGATGTTTCTAAAGCTCTGAATTATTGTAATGAATTTCATTTTTTCATGTACTACTGCTATTAGAAATAAAATGTCAGTGGAGAGGTTGCAAAAAGTGCTCTTTGCTGGATATTAAATATGTCTAGACTGCTAATGATACCACCATCTTATCTTCTGCAGGTACCCCAACAATTTGTGTCACTGTCTGGGCAGTGCTGAGGCTTCACTTTGATGATACTGGGTAGGTATTGCTGAGTGGGAAATCGTTTCACGTGCATTCAGCATGATGGCAAGGATGAAACAGAAATCAGTCATTTAGTGATCAGAGGACATGGCTAATTTCTTCTTCCACTTCTGACACTGGTTTGTGTATGCAAACAATTTAGGTCCAGTGTTCAACCAAGAGTACTTACTTTCCTGTTCATCTGCATAAATAGCCATAGTTTCATATTTATACTCCTATTGGACTGGTGAATTCATAGAAAATATAGGCACCTACCCTGCAGACATGCAACTGACCCAGTGGTCCTCCATTCCCTGCTCAGTTAGATTAGTGGAGCCCAGGATATTGTTTATCTCAAGAGAGCTGTCAGGTGATTCACACTTCTGCTTGTCTGCTCCTTTCCAACTTATTATGTAGGAAGACGAAAGTGATGAGCTCAGCTATAGAAATTTTTGCGGATATCATTGATGAGATGAGTGAAATCTGCACAAGCTGTTGGTAAGCTTTGATTTACAAAGACAATTAGGAGTTTAGCTTTTTCTTGAGCAGTTTTTTCAACAAACCTAGTGGGGGACATGAGTATGGGTGAGACAGAAAGCTGTATCCTGTCTTCTGTGGGGAAAAATAGAAAAGAAAAAAAAGAGGCAATAGAATAATTTCAGAAAGAATTCAAGAGGCGGCTTTCACCCAAATGAACTCTTTTGATAAGAAATAATCCTGCAAATATCCCGTATTTTTTTTTTTAAATATGAGAAGGAAAAGCAGCTCCCAGAGATGGTCCTGCACATCTCAGTAGTCAATAGACTGGTCTGATAGAGTAGCACACAAGCACACATAGCTGGTAGGAATGGACATATATGTACACACTGAAAACACCAGCTTAACAATGTTTTTCATGACAGCTATGTTTGAACTTGCTGAAATGTTAGAAAAATGCTGGGAATAAGGGAGACAATAACATATTGAAAATCTAGCAGTGATTCATTAAAACCTTGATCTGAATGAAAGGCGTCTTTATGTTCCAAGTCCCATTTCTGAGATACTTACACTTCTGTTTAAATTCCACCGTATGATAGAGATACCTGGATTCAGAATTTGCAAAGACTCACTGTTCTGTCAGGTTTTCTTCATCCTTGTTCTTTCATGCTCTTTTTGGAAAGGACATAAAGCCCTTCCTCCACTGGGGTTGCCAGTGCTTTGACCCAATGTTCTATTTCGACATTAATACAAATTAAATCATTTATTTCCATGCAAAACAAGCCAGAACCCCCTGCTGTGTCATTATTATGATTACAGCACTGGTCATAAGTGTATTAATTTCTCTTAGGAACCCAAACAGTCCTTACCTTTGAGGGTAGGGGGAATGTCTTGCAGAAGGAAAAACAAGGAAAAATAAGAAAACCAAAGCAAACAAACACCATCACTCCCCCCTTTCTTTTAGTTAGAGAAGCTATTTAGCATGCAACACATTTAGACAGATTCTAGCTGAGAGTCTCAGTGGTTACTTTTTAAAAATCAGCAAGCATTGTTTTGGGGGAGGGGGAGAAGCCAGCATGAGCCTAAAAACATTGCAGAAATTACTGAACTGGGAAACCACAGTCACAAAGGCATGGACTAAAATACAGACTGTGTGTCTGAGTCTCCTCCTGCTTGCTCCTTATAAATCTGGCAGAGGTCCCTCAACTTCAGCTCCTGATTCATGCTACTGAAGAGACAGGTTTGTGCAGATAAATGCAACTGTCGGTTTATTCAGAGCTGTGCTACTGAGTTACATGGAGTTATTCCAGATGTACACAAGAGATATAACAGAGACCCTGGCCTTTTCAAATGGAAATCACATCCCTCCCCCTGCCCACTGGCTCTCTTCGCTTCATCCATCCTGAAAAAATGTCCTGTGTGTCAGAGCTCCACTGTAGCAATGCATTTGAAAGAAATCAGGGAGCCTGTTTACATAGTACAGCTTGTTAGCTGATACTACAGACTGTTGTGTTGTGCATTGTTTTTTTTTATCTTCTGGTCATGTTCATCTGAGAAGAAGATGGCGTTTCTTCCACCACGTCCATCCTATAGACGTCACAGGGGCTGGACCAAAGAAGTCCTTGAAAAAACCTTTGTGTGAGCTTGTTCTGATTTGTTGTTGACATTTACAAGGTAGACATTGGAAACAGCTTGCTGGGCACACATCCTGTAAAAGGAGAGGAATAAGTCTAAGAACAACAGGGATTTGTAGGGGACGATGCATCACCCAGAGTGCAAATTTAACATACATCAGTGTGGAAAAAACAACCTCCAAGTGTCTCTTTGTCCCAGCCACAGTCTAGGATAATTGGCTGGGCTGTAGATGTCTTCAGTATAGATGACTGGAACTAGAGGAGGTAATTCTCATTTCTCATTTCTATATAGACAAATTGCCATACATCAGTGCCTATATACATGCAAAGAATTTAAAAGACGATTGGTGATTTTAGGTGCTTTTGTGGCATACAATTGTTGATAACTGAAAAGAACCTTATTTACAGACTGTGTGTGAGAAGGAGTTCCCTCTGAACATTTATCCCTTTTCAACTATTTTAAGTTGGGCATCTAAAGTGAGGTAACTCAGAAATACTACTTTTCATTTGAAAATCTCAGCCATCCGCCCCATAGGTTTTGGGGGATTTTAAGTTTCCAGGCTTTGTTGACAGAAGCAAAAATATGCAATTCTGTGCAAATTTGACACTCTATCTCTAAATTTTCTCTCTTCTCACCAGCTGTGCCACACATATTCTTATTGTTGGTTTTATGGGAATCCAGTAAAGTATTTTTCAACTGAAACATAATAAATACTATTCAACTGAAAATACAAGTTCAACTAAATTTCTAAACCAGACATCACTCAGCTGTTTTGGATTTCTCTCATGGTGTACCTTGATTATAGAATTTTAGCTCTGCCTCTTCACATTTATACATGTATACAGATTTCACTTTCCCCCCAGATGCTACCAGACTACCATTTAAATAACACAGAAGTTGCATTAAGATCTTGTAAGATCAGCGGTGTTTTATTCCTGTAAGCTCTTTCAAATTGTTTCTTGGCATCTAACAAATGCACCATGACAACCACTATTGAGAGTTTTGGCTGTTGTCCCAGTGGGAGGGAAACCCAAAAAAAAAGTAGACATTTTTCTGTGATTTTAGGTTTTCGAGAGAGAAGCATGGAGGGAAGAAGACATAGACAAATAAAAGAAATTATAATTGACAATAAAATTGTTAATGACTTAAAGTAGTGTAGCAGGAGTGGTGTGGTGTGACAGGGGAAATAAGATTTTTTTTTATCATTATTGTTTTTCTAGCTTTAAAAATACATGTTAATGTTAAAATACATTATGTAATCAGCTTTCTCTACAAATGAACGTCCAAATGCACCTCTATGGAATAAACTTCTGCAGAATACTTTGGTGGATCCAGAGTAAGATTTTAAATGCTGAGGTAGAAATCCCACTTTATTCACGATCACTCAGTCCCACTAGCTTAAAAAAGGAGTTGACCCCAACTGTTGTCCAGGACTTCAACCTTCTCAGATGAATCCTTACTCTTTGGTAGGACTTGTAGCCCTTTGACTGGAAATTCATTCCTATATGTGGATACAACCAGTCTCTAGTACATCCTGGTATACTAGATATGTGTAAGAATCCTCATGCCAGGGTCAGGAACCAACATTTTTATCTGTTAACCCTGGAAAAGTGTCTGAGACATGAAACTTGGGAATAACCATCTCTTACCCTTTGAGGTGTCCCTGTCTTTTTTTTTTCCCTTCCTCAGAGATGTTAGCTTAAAGGGACAATTTCACAGTTGTACTGTAGATAGAGAAACACACATAAAGACATTTTCCAAAATGTCTAAACTGTTTAGTAAGAGGTACGATTTAAATTGCCACAAAAAATGCTTATTTTGCTTTCAGATAAGCTGGGTAAAGGCTGTAAAAGAAAGCTACAGCTTTCTACAGCTACAGACTAAAGAACTACCACCTTTGAACTCAAATAAAATAATTTAGCTACAAGACTAACCTCCCACTCTCTGACCCCTTAAATTTTGTTGTAAGTTTATTAACATCCTTGTTATATCTTTATCTTTCTATTTCCTTCTCTTTCCCCACCCTATTCTTTCATTAACTGCTGCAGCTGCTGGGACATGAATGACAACACTGCCTTGTGGTGGGTGATCAAAGGTCCTGTGGTTGGATCAATCATGGTAAGTAACACTTGGAGGGGGCACTTCATGAACACTTCTGAGGACAAATAACCAACGCAAATAGCTTCAAATGGCTTTGCAAACTATGCTTCATCAGCTGTGCTGGACTACTGGACAGCTTGTCTGAATGTCCACCTCTTGCCATCCACAATTCCATTGTTATAAAGAAGGTTTAGTACAACTTTAGCACTGCCTGCAAGCAAAGACTGTGTAGAAAAGGAGCTATTCTGTTGCTTAAATATAGATACCAAATACCGTAAGTAAGACCCTACAGCATATAGCGCATTTGCCTGGGGCTGGTAAATATCATTGACTCATTTAGGTTGGAAAAGACCTGTAAGATCAAGTCCGACCATTAAACTAACACTGCCAAGTCCACCACTAAACCATGTCCCTGAGTGACACATCTACATGTCTTTTACATACCTCCAGGGATGGTGACTCCACCATTTCCCTGGGCAGCCTGTTCCAGTGCTTGACAACCCTTTCAGTGAAGAAATTTTTCCTAATACCCAATCTAAGCCTCCCCTGGTGCAACTTGAGGCTGTTTCCTCTTGTGCTATTTTTTATTACTTGGGATAGGAGACCAACACCCACCTCACTACAGCTCTTTTCAGGTAGTTGTAGGGAGCGATAAGGTCCCCCCGATCCTTCTCTTCTCCAGACTAAACATCCCAGGTCCCTCAGCCATTCCTCATAAGACTTGTGCTTCAGACCCTTCACCAGCTTAGTTGCCCTTTTCTGGACCTGCTTCAGCACCTCAATGTCTTTCTTGTATAGTGAGGAACCCAGAACTGAACACAGTATTTGAGATGCAGCCTTACCAGTGCTGAGTACAGGGGAGAAATCACTTCCCTGGCCTTGCTGGCCGCAATAGAGACTGTTTACCAAAACAAGGGTAGGTGATACTGTGACCAGCTTACTGGGTTTAAGAGGACCCTTGTTCTTTGCTGTAGAAGAAAAGTGACTTGCCTATTTGCAAAATATTTTTCCTTTGCAGTGAAGCAGATAGGATCAAATAATGTTTATGAGTAGCTTCCTGTACAATGGGAATTAATAGAAAGGTTATACCTTAATCCCAAAAAGCAGGAGAAAAAAACTACCAGTACAGTCAATTACAAAAGGAAGAAGGGGCTCCAGGGCAGCCACAGAGCAGGATTTTTTTTTGAATGAGTGCTATTTCACGACCAAAGGATGGGATTTATCTAACTCAGATGGACCTCACCCACTGCACAAGCCTGACACCTCCTAGAAAACTATCCTGTTAAGAAAGGCTTTGGAAAGATTCAGAAAACTTAAACAACAAAAATCATTTTATTTTTTCAGCAAAATGGCACTTACTCAGTTCATTTCACAGGAAGAAAAGAAACCAAACAAAACCACCAAAACAGAAAACAACAAAAACAAAACAAACAAACAAAAAAAACAACAAAAACAAAAAAAAAAAAAAAACCAAAAAAAAACCCAACCCACCCCATCCACAAACCCGTAATCAAAAATCTCTAGTATTTAATGCAGCATTACTTGCTGACGCCCAAATATATAAATTAACATTTTATAGGACAGTTTTCAAAGCCACTGAATAGTAGATGAACTTGGAATAATGTCTTCTTTTTATCTGACTTACCATTTCATCACAGTCTTTTTTATTGCCAGCATGACTGGTTTACTTGAGTTTTATCAAATTAATGTGAATCCTAATTTGAATTCTAAGAAATTATTTAACTGTGGTTTATAGAAACTACTTCTTTACTGCAATTAAAACTTTAAATCTTTTACATTACACTAATGCTCTATGAAGTTTGCTAATCTCATTCTATGTCCTCTATAAGGCATAAAACCACTGAAACTCCTTGAGAAAAGCCTCCTATTGTGAAAAAATATTAAAGTGATATTTAAAAGACTTTCTAGTAATGGTTAATTATGTAGCAGTAACTATGAAAAGGTCAGTAAGGCACATAAGTCCAAACACAAGATTTAAGATAGTTTTTAAATGATGAGTTGCTGTCTTTCCCATATAGTTTAAAAATACTTCACTGAAATACTTAAGTTTGGCTTTTTAAGCAATGCTGAGTACCACTGGATGTATTACATACAAACTAGAGGAGGCTGGTTCTCAAAAATGGCAACTTGATGTCAGATTTATGAATGAACTGTTAAACATAGGATGTATGGGAATCCTGTGACATTTGGGGTGGCAGCTGAAGGCTAAGTGGGGTAATAGAGGGCATCTAAAACAATAATAGATGCTAGTGACTAGGAAACTGGACTGTGCCCGTTGAATGGAATTCATTTCACAGCTACATTTGTTTATCTAATACTAGCTTTATAACAGTATGGTGGACATAGTGCAAGATTCTCAGTTATCAACAAGGTATCTAAGAATTCTGCAGTTGATGGAGGTCTTGGATTTTACTCAAATGATACAATATACCTGTGTATGGATGACTAAGAGGTTCTAAAGTGCCTGCCTGGGCTCCAGCTGCCCCAAAAGAATATGTGAATTTTAAAATGGTGTTGGGCTCCTCCAGTAAAGAAATATAATTTAGCCACCAGACAACATGGTTAGTGGCACCTGAAAAGCTGTTTGGCTTACCACACATAGATGTCTAAATCTGGGCATGCCAAGTTGCATTCCATACTCCAGTGACAACACTGGCCAGGTATTCATTGACTTTTGTTGAAATTTAGACATCCAGCTCACAGGTAACTATCTACATGTAGGTGTCATTCATTAGGTTTGGTTCTTTTAAGTATTTGCACAGCTTTCTAAAATACATTTCAGACACATTAAAGATAATTCAGCTAATTATACTGAAGGGTATCAATATGGAGAGGGTGCAATGGTATGGGTTTTTTGTGATATTGGTGTATTTGAATCACCATGCTTTGCAGACATATTCTATGAAGGATCACATTCTGCCTTTGGCGCATCACTTATACCTGGTTTCTATTGAAAGCATTAAAGATTCAAGCAACAAGTAAGGGATGACTGGGCTTCTCCATTCATTTCTAGTCCTCTGATCATATAGAAAATGCTTGTGAAAGAGATGCTCACAATATTTTACAGGAGTGAAATACTGCATAAGGGACCAACTTAAATTTCCCACTGATGCTAAGAAGCTATGAAGTCGGTCACAGCCAAATCTGAAGCCAAAGCATTGAAATAAAACAATTTTATTATTAGAATCATAGAATAGTTAGGGTTGTAAAGG
>NW_009941343.1:14043-28483 GCF_000696875.1 Nestor notabilis | reverse complement strand
AAAGAGGAAAACAAGCTTTTCAGCTTTTTTTTCCTCCCAAGTGGTTTCTTACTTTTGAATGAATAAGAAGAACATGAAACTGTTGGAGCAAGTCTAGAGGAGGGCCACGAGGATGGTAAGGGGGCTGCTGCACAGAGACCTCGTACCAACCTTCCAATATCTGAAGGGGACCTACGAGGATGCTGGGGAAGGACTCTTCATCAGCGACTAAGTGATAGGACAAGCGGTAATGGCTTTAAACTTAAACAGGGAATATTTAGGTTAGGTATAAGGAAGAAATTCTTTACTGTGAGAGTGGTGATACACTGGAATAGGCTGCCCAAGGATGCTGTGAATGCTGGCTCTCTGGGAGTGTTCAAGGCCAGGCTGGACAGGACCTTGAGCAACCTGGTCTAGTGGGCATGCCCCTGACCATGTCAAGAAGGTTGGAACTAGATGATGTTAAGATCCTTTCTAATCCAAGCCATTCTATGATTCTACAATTAAGTGTGTCGTTGAAGTGCATTATTTTAACATAGGACATTATTTTAAAATATTTTATGAGAACATAGAATATACCAAAATAGTCCATGAAGAATAACGTGGAAAAATTATGAAGGTGTCTAAAGACACCACTGTATTAAGGCTCATGATAAGAAATACAGTGTCTATCATTTAATGAAAAGAATACTCACAGAACTTAGGTAACTCATCTTGAAAGACTCAGTTAAGAATGATGGCAAAAAAGTTTATACTAAATGACTGGTAGATAAGGTACGTACACTTCTTCTATGCCTTAAGAAGCCAGGGCCTACCTTGAAAATTGCAGAGTCCCTGAAGACACCCTTGGCAGGTGGTAAGAAGACCCTAACTTATGCATTATATATGTGCTTTGTGATGATCTTGCTTTTGCAGTTCCTCACAAATTCCTTAGAATATACCACAAATAACATTTACACAGAAGATGTAAATAAAACTCCTATCGCATTATTGGTCTGGCTTGTCTATACTGGCTCTTGGATATTATTTTAATACAAATTGACTGGATATTTCATATATTTGTATATGTTTATACACTTATACGCATGCATGCGTCTTCTTTGCTTGTTTCCTTTTTTAGTAGGAAGTTTGTGTATATTGACAGCAGAGCACAGATCAGTGCTTTGCTCATCTTTCATGGTTACTGTAACTGAATGAAACCCATCTGGGAAACAAACCTGAATATTTGCATACATCTGGGTATAAATAACATGTTGGTACAAAACTGATTAATAATTGCATTTAGAAGGCCATAATTAACTGTATTTATATTTTGGTGCCAGTGGCAAAAGGAAATAATTAATATTTATCATTCCTTCATTGAGTTAATTTGAAAAAGATAGTAACTGAACTCATGCTTTATGTACAGTTTTTTGCATGCTTTTGTACAATAAAGCTGTTCCTTTTCCCCTTTATAATGATCATGAGGATCATACAGCATAAGAAGATTAACTTTGAAATGAAGTAATTTCTCTGTATTTGTGATATAAGAAAACATACAGTTTGCAGAGGAGATGCGTCATGTGCATTTCTTTCAACAGGTAAAGTGCCTGGCAACTGTAGATCATATTCAGAAGTAAATGAGAGTGCTGGTAAACACAATTCTAGTAGTCTTAACAATGTATAGGCTCACAATTCTAAACAGTTTATCCTCACTGGAGCCATTTAGGAGAATCCGCTTTTTTCTGCAGAGCTGACTTAACACTGAGGCGGTAAGATAATTCTTATGTACTTGGGAAAAACATAATAAAAAAAAACCTTGAAAAAGACAGCACTATATCACCTTTCATTAACAAAATAGTATGAGAAGCACTGGAAGTTAGACTTTAGTGTCTCCTGGAATCTCTGCCTGAAAATACCCTGCATAGACAATTTCATCTGTGAGAGGATTCAATAAAAATATTCAGGGACCAGATATGAAGAAGAGAAGTAATTTTGCACAATATATAATTATGAAAATCTGGCTATCTAATATAATTATCAACTTCATTAGAGCAGAATGAAGAATGGGGAGCTGTATGCCAAAATTCACTCCAAGTTAATGCATTTCAGATATACTTTTGTATTTACTTTTCTTGAGAAGACTTGTGATCAAATTTGCTAGCTCAACAATTGTGCAAAAGCTATTTCTAGAGCTGTAGATGTTTGGGAAAGGAATATTAAAAGTATGTGCAAAGTATTCATGTCAGAATCATTTGTGCACTCTAAAAGTGAGGAACCAGAGGCAATATCACATTATATATCACATTACAATGGCATAAAGTCATAGAATCATAGAATAGTTAGGGTTGGAAAGAACCTTAGGATCATCTAGTTCCAACCCCCCTGCCATGAGCAGGGACACCACACACTAAACTATGTCACCCAAGGCTCTGTCCAACCTGGCCTTGAACACCACCAGGGTTGGAGCATTCACAACTTCTGTTAGTCTTACAGGCAAGGCAAACATCAGGAAAACAGAAAGGCAAACATCTATGTTACAAAGTTCTCTTCCCTGTAAAATATGAAACTGCCTGCTGGGAATAGTTAGTTGTGGGAGACAGTGGAAACTATATGATTATTGCCGAAGAGAAGTAACTGCTTGGCAGGAGAAGAAAGAGTTGAAGAAACAGTCAAGCAGAGCAACCCAGCTGGCTGAGGAGGAGAGAGCATAAAGATAAGAGACTGGCTGTTCTGGGATTGTTTGTGAGAAAGCAAGCAGTGTTAAAAAACAAACTATAAGTCAGCAACTAAACATGATAGGCTACAAATAGAATGGTGTAAAAGCTAGAGCAATAGGCTAAAAATAACTGTTGTTAGAATGGTATATAAAGCTAGAGCAGTAGGCAATAAAGCAATTCACTGCATGAAGATGCTCTGGGTCCGTGCCTTCATCTCCCTAGTTAGTCCTTGACCCATACTAACCTTTGAGCTGTGTCTGGGAACAATTTGCATCAGAGTCTGATATGGGTTAAAACTGGTTTAGGAACTGTTTTAGTATTTTAATAGTGATGACAATCAAGTTTCACAGCCTGGAACATTCCCTGACACTGACTAACTTATTAACATTGAAACTGCCTTCAGGATTGTTGCTTACAGCACTTCAGTATTCCATAGGCATTAGCCATATCTATGCAATCAAGTTATTTTTATTATTGTTACTATTATTAACATTGTTGTTATTGTGGACGATAACAGCGATAATAGTAGTAACGTGTTCGACCTCAGTCAGGGAGCAGCTAAGTACAAATAAACTCTCTGACTTCCTAAACTAGAGTGGCTGTAACCAAGACCCTCTTTGGTGTTCATCACTGACATGTTATCCTCTCAAATGTGCTCAGACCCAAAACATGATTGAACATCAGTCTATAACTCTTTGAGACATTACTCAAGTAATTTAACACTCTTGATGATATCATATCAGTATAGGTGCCTATATTAGTAAACTAAAGAGTGCCACGAACAGTTCTGGACCATTCCTAATGGACAATTTAGATGTGGCCACTCTGTTTTGGAGGATATACAGGCCAAAGAATGGTCTTGGGCTCATTTTATTTGGTAGTGTAGATGCGCCTGTAATGTCTAATGTCTATATGGTAATGTCTTTAGGTGCTTAAAGAGCAGATTTTTTTCCAAATAAGGCTCAAGTGCACCCAACTGTGGCTCAGCTCTTATCATCCTGCAGTTAACCTGACGTAGCAGCAGCCTAGTTTACAGGGGCAAGATCTTGATCCCTGGAGCTTCAACTGACCCCATGAGCTGAAGTAGTTCTTTGTGACTTGCAAGGTGTCATTGTTTCTAGGACCTACTGAATTCAGAAGAGATCTTGCCTAGGCAACTAGGCTGCTACTTTACCTGCTAGCTTCTCACTGCAGAGGAAGCTGAAAAGCTGTCTCTAACACACACATTTCAAGTCTGTGAGAAGAACCTACCATTGCGATCATTAGCTTCTATTCAGAAAAAGCTTGAAAGCTTTCCCTATATGAAGAAAGATTTTTCCTATTTTCAAGATAGGAGTTTCCAGTTTTCAGCTCCCAGTAAGTTCAGAATTTCCTGAAATTCGTTGTCCCTTTCAGGCACAAACTCATAACTTAATCCATCCTTTCTCATGAGGAAAATCAGGAAAATTAGTGATTTTTGTTTTGGAAAAGTACTATAGTTATGCCATGAGTATTTTAGCTCAGCTTCACTCTCTGTTAGCTTCCACCCTGAAACCTTAGATAAGTAAAAGATGAACTCTTTCCTATATTGAAACAAGGCATGTTAAGGGTATTTATGCTGTCTCATAGACATACCTAATACAATCAGTAATTTCTGTAGACGTATTAACCTTTGTGGGTTTAGTGATGACACTAATAACACCTCCTCAGTTTATAAATATGGCTTTCAGTGAGTATTTTTAACTACCTGAATTAATGTAACATGTTAATTAAATAACAAAAGATTAATGTTTTTATTTCTCTGATGTAATTCTTTTCCTCTGCTTGCCCAGAGTGCTTCCTTACATGAAACACACCAGAAACATCTCTTGCAGACAGCGTTTGACAGTAAGTGCAATGGCAGCAGTAGAACATCAGTGATCTCTAAGTATGGCAAACGCAGTCCTTCAGGTGACAACAGAGATGGGCTGTGAAAAAAAACCCCAACCTAAATCTATGCAATTGTTCTTTACCTTTCATCTGTGTTTATCTTGTTTTACATTAATAGAATAGCCAATAAAAAAATAGAAATTGCCATCAGTAAAAAGCATATAATTTTAGAATATGGTGTAAATAAATAAATATATAAATACTACCTCAATTTCCTATCCTGAACATAGAATTTTTATTCATTATAATTTATTGACTATCGTCATACGGGAAAATGTTGTTACTTAAAAGAACTTAAAATGTTACTCTACCAACCTCTACTTGACTTGAAAGTAAAATTTGGTGATATAACTTTGAGTTTCTTTTGATATTTTACTATACTAAAGTAAATCGAACATTTGATTTGAAAAATAAACTATTTTGAAAGTTTTTGCATCTTTAACTAAACATATAAAAGAGACTAAAATCTTTTAGAATATTCAGTCTTTCTGAAAATGTGACTCCAATGCTAACGTAATAGATCTTTAAAAGACTATTCTGCTGTCTGTATGGTTGATATAATAACTCAAGGCCCTGTTTGCACACTAGTCTATATTTCTACTTAATCCAGATCTGTTTTATTTCAGAGTGTAATCCTACAAAAAAGGTAGCTCATAGCAACAAGGCTGTCATTAAGTCATAGAATCGTAGAATCGTCGAATCATAGAATCATAGAATAGTTGGGGTTGGAAAGGACCTTAAAGTCATATAGTTCCAACCCCCCTACCATGGGCAAGGACACCTTCCACTAAACCATGTCACTCAAGACTCCACCCAACCTGGCCTGGAACACTGCCCAGGATGGAGCGTTCACAACTTCCTTGAGCAACCTGTTCCAGTGCCTCACCACCCTGACAGTAAAGAACTTCTTCCTTATATCTAACCGGAACTTCCTCTGTTTAAGTTGGAAGCCATTACCTCTTCTGTTATCGCTACAGTCCCTAAGGAAGAGTCCCTCTCTGGCACGCTTGCAGGCACCCGTCAGATACTGGAAGGTTACTATGAGTTTTCCTAAACTAATTGTCTCATGGCAAAATATAAAAATGAAATGCATCATGAAATCTATTTGTAAAAGATGTGAAAAACATTTTTGCTTTTGTGACCAGTTCAGAAAATGAGTGAAGTTTATAGTCAGGACAAAAATGTAATCATACTGAAACTTTGTATTTACAGCATGAGGTGAGATAAACATGTATGTAACATTATTACGGAATTATTTACTTACAATTACTCATATAGTCTTTTTTCAGGAGTTTATATTTTTCTTCACTGTAAAAACTTGATAACCATCCTAGAATGGTGACTCTTCTCATATTTAGGGGTGAAATAGAGAGTTAGTTCTGTCATAGGTGTTCATGTTCAGCTCTGTTAAGCTGTATTTTAATCCTTCCTTTCAAGGCAATTCTTTCCTTCTAGACAAAAAGTCTAGTGTTACTTTCCTTTGTTACACCTTTCTTTGTCATAACATACACCTCTGACTAACATCAGTCTTCACTGATTTCTCTTTTCTGGCACTGTAGAAAGAGAATGAAACAGGGGATTAGTCAATGAATCCATCATCTAGGCAGAAAAACTGGCCTGGACTTCCATAAGCACCCTGTATGGTCATTTACTCTCTTGTAGCTGTTACAAAAAAATTATTAAAGCCAAAATTCTGTTATCAGGTGTTTGCATAGAAAATCCACTGACTTTATGGGAGGTTAGAATACAAATGAAAAAGTGAACTTGGCTTATTTAACACAATATTTAGAGCACTTCTGAAGAAAATTAGCTGCTGAATATGCAGCAAACTTTGCAAAGCTTAACATCCCATCCATATTGTGTATTGCTTTACTGCCAAATCTTATTCTTTAACTAGAATGAAACTACCAAAGTACCATCTGTAGATTTAAATATTTGGATACCACTCAAGCACATTTTGGGTTCAGTGTTGCCAACAGCAATGATCATTTCGGCAAAACTGGCTCTTAACTAGTAAGCATACTGGAACTGGAGCACAATTCCACAGATAAAGAGCAACACAGTTACAGTTAGATATTTTTCATACCTTTTCTAAAACTGCGCTCCACCACAGGTGCCGAAGTTTTCTGTCTTGAAAGATTTGCCAATGGAATTTGTCAAATCTACAAAATAGATAGGCTCTCCTAGGGAAAAATATTTCAATATTCATCTTAACTACAAAGTTATTTGTTCTTCAGACAGGCAAAGTTTGTTGGAAGATATAAGATCTTTTATTGGACAAGATAATATGGTGGCAAAAGATAAGATTTCACCCTCTGAAGGTCTCTCATTAGGTGTTCTGACCTCTCATTTGCTCTTGTCACTTTAGAATCATGGAATCAACTAGGTTGGAAAAGAGCTTTAAGATCATCAAGTCCAACCATTACCCCATTGTGTATTGACATCAAGGTATTTATAATTACCTTACAGTATTTTCATATAGATTATATTTTCTGCTTTTAATCAAATTGTTATGTCACTTTTTTAAAAAGAGTACATCATAATCTCAGCTCAGGAAATAGAAGTGACAAATGCTAAAAGTTCAAACTCTGGCTTAATAAATGGTTGGGTTTTTATCTTCTACATCCCTGCAGTTTATAATCTGCAGACATTTCAGTATGATCTAATTTGGTGAGGCACACAGATATATATCTTATACCTTTTGGACACAACATAATTTTTTCTACTTAATCTAAACAAGTACTCTATAAAGTAAGAGTGTGTGTGTGGTATTCTAGCTATTTTGTTATATCTCACTGTTTTGCTAAATTGCTTTTGCAAGAAAAAGAATTTTCTTATTTTCTAGTAGTAACAGTGCATAATAACCTGATTAATGTAAAATCAAATATCAAAAGGCATGAGCCAAGGAAACCATTTTGAAATATATGATGGACAAGAAGGTGTTTGGAAGCAGTCAGCATGGATTATGAAGGGGAAATCATGTCTAACCAACTTGATTGTCTTCTATAATGACATGACTGGCTCAGTAAATAAAGGAAGAGCCACAGATGTTGTTTACCTTGAATTTAGTAAAGCTTTTGACCTGGCTTCCATAACTTCCTCACTGACAAATTGATGAAGTACATACTAGACACTGAGGCATCACAGATAGTGCAGCATATATGAAAGCCAGCTGCACTGAACATAAGAAAATCCTTTTTGTAGTGAGGATGATCAAACACTGGAACAGGTTGCCCAGAAAGGTTGTGGAGTCTCCACACTGGAGATATTTAAAATCCAACTGGGCACAACTCCAAGCAACTTGTTCTAGTTGCTCCTGCTTTCACAGCACAGGAGCACATCAGTGCCACTCTACAGTCTCAGACGTATGTAATTTACTAATTAAGACACAGCTAAACTTGTCTGTTTATAGAGCTTCTCATTACTTTATTCTTGATATTTACTAAAGAAAACAATTTATTTTTCTGCATGGCAGGTAGTGTCTTCTGTCAGTTTAATGTCCTTTAAGAGCATTTAGGAAAGAGTATAAGAAAAAATACCCAAAGCCCAGAAATCATTAAATAGTCATAGACTAAAGTAGGATTAGGATAATTACCAGGGATGACTCCTTTCTCTGTCATCCTGATATACATTGATGCTGAGCTGCTGAAGACAGTGAAGCCACTTGAGATCATATAGGTCAAACCAGGAGTACAATCCAGCTGGCGGTCCAATGCTGTGCAAATGCTACTATGTCGGACACAGCTGGGACAGCCGAGTCTTTGTCCTGCTAATGAAAGTAAGGACATAATGCAGAGTTTGCTTCAGACCATGGTACAGGGCAAGATGATAGCCTACCTATGTTGTGACCAAAGGGACTTATAGAAATGACAAAAGGAACTAAACATGGCAATTATGTTTTAAAAAAGGGATTTCAAAAGCTCCTGTACACAAAGAAGAAGGTGATGCAGATTTTCCTAATGTGAGCTTGGTTTATTTATCATGATTCTATCTTATTTTATGCATTAAAATATATATAATCTGTTTCCATCTTTTTATACACAGAGAACATTTATAGATCATTGTACTTGCTTTTTATTTGACTGTATTTTAATGTTCATTGCAGAAGTCTTGCTAAGGCTTTCTGATTAATAACCTAATTTCAAGAAAATGTTATATGCTTTTGGGCTTCGTTTCTAACAGCTATGTTTTATCTAAGTTTTTTTAAATAGCAAACCAAACAAATTATGCTCTAGAACTTAACACATACCACTGGGAAATTGAGATACAACAGTAGGTAACATAGGTGTATTACAAGTGTGATTTGCTATGTTTCATTGTTGTCTTCATTATATCTAAACAGTTTGTTTCAGTGCTAGATGAAAAGTAGTGAAAAAATCCCAAACCCAAAGTCTTTAGTAATGTTTTTCAATCAAGGTGTAATTTCATCAATTTATACATGCAACTGAAGTTACTAGGATATGAACTAGTGAAAATTTTACTCCATTTTCAAAGGCAAATAGGTTGAACTGAACTAACTACTCAAATGCTATTTCATAACTTACATTAAGTATGAACCTATGGAAACAAAATTGCAAACATGTGATAGTTAAACGTGTGAACTCAACTTAGCCTCATAGTGATATCAGTAAAGATACGTTATTAATTCAAGTTTAGCACTGATAATTATTCATGCTGTATAACTTTTCCAGGTAAAGACAAGATTCAGATATTTTTCTCACCTCCTACCATCTATTCCCTTGCCCTGTTAGAGCTAGTGGTGAAGCTGAACCAGCCTCTGGTTCTCATCTTGAGCAGATTACTAGGTCTTCAGACTTTATTTTCCACTAAGATTTCAGACCATCATAAGTTTAAAACATACGTTCATGCTGACAGTTTAATGGTCAAATAACCAAAGATTTAACTCTACTTTTGACATCTAAACCTTCTGACCTTTCTTCCAGGGCCACAAAAATGAATTGCAGCATGGATTTTCTAATGTGTCTTTGACTGCGCACATGTGCCAATGTTTAAAACATCTGCCTGTGTTTACATTACAGCCCTTTCAAAATATTTTCCTTGGTTTTTTTTTTTTTTTTTTTTTTGCATGGCCTCTGTGAGACAGGAAAGGTGAGCAAAGAGATTCTCCTTTGCTTACCTTTTATCTGGTTAAGTCAGCCTTCAAAATCACACTAAAGATCATCTGAGGGGAGAAGAATCTCACACAAGTTAAACATTCAACTTTCTCTTTGGCTTTTGCCAAGAAAGGGATTGGGGGTTTTTTTATTTTAATGAATGTGTCAGACCTGGAAGCAGTCACCATACACCAGCTCTTGTCAAAAGTTGGTCAAAAACTTAAATCATCATATTCATGAGACAGAAATGTCATCCCTTCCCATTATACAGAGACCTTTCACCTTCTAGCCTTATAAACACTTTAATTGGCTCTTTTCCAGCAAAACCACATTACTTTCTTGACTTAATTTTAACATATAAAGGTAAAAGAGAAATTTGTAATGTGGATAAAATCCTGTCAATATCAAAGAAGTTAGATTTTTGACGGTAGAAAAGAGACCAGTTTGGCTTTAAGGTGATAAACAAAATCATTATCTTCACTTTTAGCTTTTAATAAGCTTCTTTCTTTAATACTTGTGAATATCATATAAAATGTTTTTTAATACATGCTGCTAAAGGGGAAGGATTCTGCTGAATCCTTTCAGGACCTCTGAAGAAAGTATAAAGGAAGAACAAAATCAAAACATCATTGATCGCTATTTTTCATTTTGTGCCAATCAACAAAGAACTACAAGAAATAATGCGAAAGTACACGTTTAAAGAACTTTAAACTAGGTTCAAAGGAGGAAAGGGATAAAATTATGCGTGCTAGTGATAAGCTATGGGATGGCATGCCAATGTTTGAGGTATGATGTACTATTGAGTGCTTTCACTCTTCCCCACAATATCCTAAGTACACTGGAGTGCTTCTGAAAAGTTTGTATACTAATGCATGCAGTATGAGGAATCAATATTTGGAACTAGAAACTTTACCTATGACATTACTGGCATAAGTGAGACTTGGTGGGAAAAATCCTACATTGAACTACTGTTATGGAAGATTATAGAGCCTTCAGGAGGGAGAAGCAGGGCAGGCAAAATGGAGGGATAGCACTATATGCAAAGGAGGGGCTGAACTGCACAGCACTTGCAGTTGGGGATGACATGGTTGAGATCTTACGATTAAGGATTCAGGGAAAAGCTAATAAAGTAGATGATGTTTTTGTGAAAGTCTACTACAGATCACCCAGCCAGGATGATGACACTGATGTATTATTCATAAGGTATTAAGGGAAATCTCTAGATCAGTTGACCTTGTCCTTGTGGGTGACTTCAACTTCCAGATGTTAAATGGAACTATGATACAGCAGACACCAACAGGTCCAGGAAATTCCTAAAGAACATTAAAGATAACTTTTCTAGATAGAGGTACTAGGGGAGATGACTAGGAAATGTGCCCTTCTAGATCTGCTGGTTGTAAATGAAGATGGTGTCATGGGTGATGACTGGTGGTTGTCTAGGCCACAGCAGTCCTAAAACAGTTGAGTTTAAAATGTTTGGTGATATGAGAAAACTGTCAGCAGAGCTACTACACTGGATTTGGGGAGAGCAGAATTTAGGCTACTCAAGGAACTAGTTAGGAAGGTCCCCAAGGTAGAAGTGAAATCTTAAGTAGCTACCATTTTCTCATTCTGTTTTGGATTTTTTTTTTTCCTCAAAAAAATAATTTTCAGGAAATCTAGAATAGAAATGGTAAAGCTAGCAGCAATCAAAGATACTCTGCAATGCCCTTTCCATGTCTAATATCAAAGCTTCAGACAGCAAAACCTTCTTTCCTCTGTAAGATTCATGAATATTCTGTTTCTCATTTTCAAAAAGTGTATCATAGAGTTACTAGACCTGCATAATTAATCCTTATATTGTCTCCAACAGGAATGTCTAAAAGTGAAATGCAATACATTAGTTATTTACACTATGTTAACAAGGTCTGCAGAGACACCCATAAATAAATAAGATGTTAAGAATAAATAAATTTGTGAACTTTACACATAGTTACTTTACATTCTAAAACTAACTTAAGACTCTTCCTCTGTGGCTTGGAGATCCTATCATGCAACTTAAGTTTAAATTCATCTATCCTACAAAGCAACAACTAACCATGTATGTAAATTATTTCTGCTTTTTAAAAAAATTACTTTCAATACATAGGTGAAATAAAAGCAATTATGTATGTAACTGAATTTTCTTTTTATAAAGTAGATATTACTCAAAAGTAATTTTTATGTTTATTATTATTTAGATAAGTTATAAATTAAACTTGTTCAGAACATTTCCACATCTCATTTTATATTTAGAATCTATTTGCTACTTAATAAAAAGCTGTGTGGAGCAGCTGAGGTTTTAAACTTATTTGATACTCACCTTTGGACAGACAGTTTTATGGGTAGGCTAGTAATTGAATCTGGAGTAATGTTTAGTACATTACATCATCAATCTGAACCCAAACAAACAAAACAAAAAAAAAAAAAAAAAAAAAGGGGGGGGGGGAACGAACCAAACCACCACACCACCACAAAAAGTATAAGAAATATTTGAGGTATAATGAATATGATGGAATGGACAAGACTGTGTTTTGAAACGGAGCAAACACGGAAATCAGAAACATTCAGACTCCTTTGAAGGTAAAAGTAGATCTATTTGAAGAAGAGATGAGATAAAAATGACAAATACAAATTTGAAACCAGATTCTTATGAAAACAAAAAAAAACCCCAAAAATATTAGATCAGAAAAGGCACAAAGGAGAACAGATAAAGACATATAGTGACTCCCTCAAGAACAAATACAAGAACATGAGTGTATAAAGATAAAATGTACTGTCTCTTTGTATTAGAAAATGTTTTCTTAAGAAAAAGCTATTTTCTTATTTGATGTCATCTCACAGATTTGAAAACAATCATGATTCAAGGCCCACTGAAATCATTTTTCTTTCCTAATCTTTTTAGTTGGAAGCTACATTTCTCTCAATTTATGGCATTCATTAGTACGGACAGCATGGCTATACTTAATGGAAGTTTTGTATCTATACATTGTTATCAACGCAGTGTATAAATTTAGCAGGTACCAAAGGCAGAGAAGTAGGTATGCTAGACACTTTCAGACTTCTACCATTTCAGCTTAGCAACCCAGTACTTTCAGTAGTGGTGGATCCCCAAAAGAATGCATTTTTGTCTCCACACTGCAGAGCAGAATTAGTTCCAACACAAAACTTACCTCAGTTTTTACTGTTGGATTTTGATGATGATGATAATGCTGATCTTGATGATGATGATGATGTTGATGATACCTCTGCTTCTTAGTGAACTTCAGTTATGGTTCATGATTCTTGTCTTTTCAAAATTCTCTGTCCAAATGATCCCATAGGGATTCCCCTTAAACACTCAACCTTTACAACTCAAAATAATTGAAATCATTCATATTTTTTAGAAGGTTTTTATAAGCAAAAAAATAATGTTCCACATATTAGTAATATCAGCTGATATCAGTTTCTGTTTAAATTTATTCAAATATATTTACAGAGCCTTTCTGTTAGTATTTGATAAACAGATACAGATTGAAGGAATGTAAACTTTCACAACATACACATTATCAGCCGATATCTGTAATTAGCAATAATTAAGAGATAGTATACTTAACACGTTGAGTTTTGCTGCAGAGGCAGAAAATAGGTAAAAGCCACCTTTTTGCTTCTACAAGTTAAACCAAAACAAAGCAAAATTTTAAAGCAAAAAAACCCAAAAGCAAACCACAAAACTCTGAAGGCAGGAGGGTGACTACAATACTTATCTGATAAAAAAGGACAAAATAAGAGATTTGGTTTTCATATGTGTTAAAAATAAAGGTAGATCACAGAACATGCAAATTATTAATTAAAAACATGAAGCACCACCTGTTTGTTATCCTTTATAAGCAGTGGAGAAAAGACGTGCATTGTGTTACACGTGGAAACAGTTTATATAAGCATGTCATGCTTCTGCAGAGTGTGAGCCACTCCGAAGTCCATTGCTGCAGAAAGTCTGAGCAATACCAGTATCTCAGTGTGGTATTTTAAAGGAACTTGCCAGACTATAAATTAGTGCTTCTTTCTAGTAGTGATGTGCCAGATAGATAGAAAGAATCTTCTTCTCACATTCCTTCTACAGACTTTGAGTCCACACACATTGGAATTACCAATCCATTACCCATGGGAAAGAAATTACCCATCCACTCACCCTCAAAAGCCATCCGGCATAAAAGAATAGTATGAATCTTGGATTCATCTCACAGTTACAGAGCCAATAGTAAGGAGATGGAGTGATGCTCATTTATTCATTGTATAATAAAGCAATAAATTACTACCTGTTTGGAGGCAACAGATGGTGGTGTTAAAAGGAGAGTCTATAGCATATGTGAACTCCAAGTATTTCAAATACTGTTATGTCTTTGGATGGTGCCTAAAATGCTAGTCAAGGTTTTCCATATCATCATCTTTCTAGTCATTTTTATACATACACTAACCTAGCCTTATAGGTAGACTTAATAAAAAGTGAGAAGCTACTATTTCACTCTTACTTGTAATGACTCAATGTACCACAAAAATATTGCTCATTATTATCTGTTGTATCACAAGACAAATGAGATATTCTTTGACAGCTTCCAAATGTACTCTGTCCTGCTGTTACTTTTATTTTCTCTTTTCAAATCACTCTAATATTCTTGATGTTTGTCCAAAATTCAGTTGCTGTGGGCATTATTTCCATATTTGTATCAAATGTAGGAATAA
>NW_009941343.1:8375-14012 GCF_000696875.1 Nestor notabilis | reverse complement strand
ACCGCTCTCTGTTTGTTATGTCTGGTACTACTTATTTAACACCTAATCTTGAAGCCTGTCTCACAAAGCTGTTTTATAATTGTCTCTGGACTGGAAAAAGAATAGCTGTTTAATTTTTCATTTTTAATCAGTCATTTAACTTGATATTGTTTTAGAAGGCATTTTGAGTCACTGAATAGATATTTTCCAGCTTTATGATGGGAAAAATATCTGCTATGGCATTTGATTCTGAATGCAAGAAAATAACAAAGGATTATTTCTGTCATAATTTTCAGTGAGGTTTTGCTATTATTGCCTGCATAACTATAGAACTTTACATATATTTGCAATCAGATTTTTTTCTGATTCTCAGAAGGTGGAATGAAAAGAATAGTCATAAGATCTTTCAGACTTAAAGCAAAAAAATCATATTATATGCTTTAGATTTGCATATGGAGAGAGATGATTTTAAAATTTCTATAATGAGAATTATCACTAAGGATTTTATGTTAGGGGAAGATTTAACCTTCCCAGATATTGTCTGATAAGTAAATGTTGTCAATACTAATAATACCTAATTGTTCCTTCATGGGAAAAATGACATGAAGTAGCAATTAAACAAGACGTAATGCTATTATAGACACAATGTAGTAATTAATGCACATCCTTTTTCCAGAATATGTTTGCATGCTCTCTGTGCATGGCTTCATAGACTTTTTGATGAATATGGCTTATTTTGAGGGGTTTTTTTTGAACCGCACAACTATACAGAGATAGATAAATATTACAAATGTACATTGAATTAATTCAGTTTCAGATTCATATAGCCTAAGTTTAGCCATCAAAAGTTTGTCACATAGTCAGCCATTCAGACTTCCAAAGAAACAGTAGAGGAATATAGTGAAAAATCTCTTTCAGATATTTCTAATAAAATTTTGATAACAAAACACTTGAATAAAAATTTGTTTTGTTTTGTTTTGGTTTGGTTTTTTTAACCAAAGGCCCAATGAACGAACGTGAAGATATTTTGCAGTCATTTTTATCAGACACTGATATAATTGATTTTATCAGAAATTTCTCTGGCGGTTACCAGAGAAACTTCTGAAGATATAGTTACATTTGAATTCTGAAAGTCTTTTTTTTTGTAATTCAGGCATCCTCACAAAAGTTTAGAGAGATAGGTATTCAGGACACCCCCTTACTCTCCCCATAAGACTTAAAGAAAGATTAAGCTTAGTAACTATGTTTCTCTTATTATGTACAGTAAGTGCCTAAGGGAAATATAGGAAAGTGAAGAATACAAAAGAAAGAATCCCATCCTACAGTTTCACTTTTATTCAGATTCTTTCCAGCAATGATATGTGTTCCATCATTTAGCTGTTTCTTCAAAAGTGTAAATGTATTGAAATTTAGCAGAGTAGTTGACTCTGAGTATTGAATGCACAGCCTTTCATGAGAGGCAGTAGGCATTTTAAAGGTAACACTGATCCTGTGAAGTCTGCTTTAAACATTTACATTTAGAATTCTGCTCTTCCAAATCTATTCAACTCCTTAAGAATCATATAATTCACAGTTTCCAGTATTTCTACTTTACTTTTTTCCACTTAGGTCTACTTAATTGGTCAGGCATTCCTGCAAGAGATGTTGCAATTCTTCATTGTCCAACACAAAACCTAGCTCCTAGATTCAGATATTTTTTATTTATCCCCATTTATTATACTTCTATTTCCATTCTAATTCTACCTTTATTCCCAGTTTGTATTCTTCAGGCCCTGCAAAGCAGCATAGTGCCACAAAATGAGGTCTACAGCTAATCCAAAGAAACTTTATAATTTTTAAACTGAGTTCAATGTTAAGTGCAAAAAACAATCTGAAAAAATGTTTTAGGGAAAGCTCGCTTGTTTTGGAAGTAAAGAAATCACTTTCCTTAGTCAGCTTTTCATGTATACAAAAAAGATAATATAACCTAAATCTTCAGCTCTTCTCGGTGAGGGTATTGAGAAGACTGTTTGACTATTTCTGTGGCAAAGTCATTCTGAATAGGAAATTACACTTTACCAACAGATGCTTAATTTATCTGGAATCCTCATTGACAACCTTCAGAACAGGCAGAAGCCTCTCTTCTTGAAAACTCAGCTACTTAAATGCAATAACTCATCAACCATTTTAAATAAAAATGAGTTAGAAATATAAAAACTAGGACTGTGAGAGTAGTTTATATTCTTAAACTATTCAGATTATTTTAAAATGGCCCATTAATATTTTCATTTAGTTTTCCAAAACTCCATGCTGCTTTGTGGAAGTCACATTTTTTCTTTTATCTTTTACCTTTTTTAATTTTGTTTTGTTTTAATAAAGAAATAGTTTCCAGGAAGGCATTCTAAAATTAGGTGCTTGGTTTGGCGGGAGAATGAGACAGGAAAGGAAGGCAGTGAAATTGCTACTGATATGTGCATGAACTATGTCATCTGCAATATCTGGCTGTTATTTTCATATACATAGGGATATTAAACTAACTCTAAAGTCTGTCCATATGCTTTATCATTATGTACCATATAACAAGAGAAACTGGAACTGAACACATTAAATGCATGACATATCCCACATAAAATTTTCAGAGAAAATACTGGCAATTAGCTATATAACAGTCATTTCTTTTCCCCACTACAAAGGAAGCCCATATCACCAAACCGCCTCACTCCTTTTGACCCAATTTCATTGTAGGAAATTGACTTCATTTTGCAATACACCTGAAAGAGCGGGCCATTTAGTGCTTTTGCAGAAAAATAAATGAAAGCTTCTGCATTTCATAAGATAATACTTTTATTATTTCATTGAAGTTAGCTCATAAATATAATGATAAACAGAAGGCCTTGCTATTTTTCTAGAGGGAATAACTTTAAAAAAATATATAATTTCCCTTGTGATTTTTCTGCACCATATGCTTTTTTCTAGGAATATTTTCAGCAGGCGAAAAATCTGACTGAATGTTTTTTACTCACAGCTATCTAAGATACCGTATTACTACACAATTCTTCAGAGTTCTGTACAGCACAGCTACAGTGATTGTAAGCATGGTGATTTTTTTGATAGTAGCATTGTTCATTGTACCACTGTCAGTCAGGACTAGATTGTGTTTTCTTTCTACCTCCTTGTAAAGAAACAAAGGCTTAAAGCACAGTCCATATACTTATATTCCAATAGCAATTATGAAGTGCAAATAGAGGAAGGAAGTGGCAGAAGTAGATAAGAATTTTTGTTGGATCATATATTGAGTCTTTTTAGAGTTCATGTATGAAAATTTTCTACCTCACCATTTTAATCATTTTGTTTAAATGCATATTAATAACATATTTTTGCAAGTGGTTTGTATGCATTATATTATTGTGTGTGTGTTATGTATTATTCATTAACAGGATTACTGAAACTGGCAGACAACTATTAACATCAAAATTCAAATATTTGCCTACTGGTCAAGCACCCTCTGAAATCTATGATCCACTTCAATCCTATACTGGATAGAGGTATATGGTGCATTATGGGGAACATACAGCTGCAGATATATTATGAGACATGTATAAAGCAATATAGAAGAACAGAGAACTGCAGTTTAATGCTGTATG
This sequence comes from Nestor notabilis, assembly GCF_000696875.1. Lineage (NCBI taxonomy): Eukaryota > Metazoa > Chordata > Aves > Psittaciformes > Psittacidae > Nestor > Nestor notabilis. The sequence goes on along the minus strand of NW_009941343.1, from coordinate 10,410 downwards.
AACTCAAAATGAAATGTCACCACCTCACAACCAAAGCAGCTTTTACAGTATACTGTTCTTTGACAAGTTCCAATTTTTCAACTCAATTAGGTACAAAAACCAAGTGTTGAAATAGCTGAGTTTCCCCATAGAACAGTAATTTTAATTTTTGCTCAGGTCTACTTAATGTTACCTCAGCAACCTTCTTTTTTGCTTGTTATACAGGTTTGTCTGCATTACCAGTCGGAAAGCATCCTTCATTTATGAGGTGGGAAAGCAACGTCTGCAGAGCCATTACTTCCCCTTTCCATAATGGTGTGAAGAGAGTAGGCTAAGCCTTGATATTATTTCTTTGCCCAAGAATGTAACTGCACTAATACAGTGGCACCTGGCCATATAATTTCATGAAGTATAGAGCTGTTGTATTACAGTCTATTCTGCCCAGAGGTGATAGCAGAAGGTAGATTGTGGTTGAGTTACAATCTGTGACTGCGGCACTGCAAAAAAAAAAAAATCATATGCTGCTTGCTCTTTCTGTGTGCCATTGGCACAGTATTTGTAAAAAGTCACAGTTTAGTTATTACCTATAGCCACTGAAAAGAATGTGGTCTAGCACTACATCAGCTGAATAATTTTTTGGCTAGGATAACAATGTCATTAATTCCAATGAAATTATGGTTTCACCCTAGGACTGAAAAGAAATTTTCTTTTTGAAATGTGATGTCTCTACAGTGGAAATAAAAATCATCTGCAGTTGCAGTAATTTTCAGATATACTGGATTTTCAGTGTAACATCTTTTTAAACTACTAAATTTTAATTTCTTGGAAAGTCCACAGATATTATTTATTATTTCTTGTCTCCAAAAATTATTTTTAAGAGTAATAAAATTATTCTGTGGAGAAGTACTTCAACATTCATTGATCTGATGCCTTCACAGTAATGTAATCCTATATATTAATATTGCAGATTTCTGTATTATATCATTTAACATCTCACATGTTCAAGATGAAAATTAGAAAGAAATAGCTTTTTCATACTCACCGTATGCTGCAGTTAAGGGGAAATCTGACATGAATTCATGACTGTAAGGGTGTTTTCTTCTCTGTGAAATTATACTGAAGTTAAAGGGAATGTCCCAGGACACTGTTTCTGCTGAAATTATGGACATTGTATACTAGCCCAAACATGTCTCTTTATTACTTCTCAGTATATGTATGCAGTATTGAAAAATAATTACCTCAGATGTCAAAAATAACTTTCTACCCAAGTTCACAGATTAATGCAAGTTTTACATTGGCAAAAGTTTGGTTTATGCATCCAGTCAATTACGTTTTAAAATTATGTGTTAATCTATGAACACATCAAAATAAATCTTATTTTATTATCACACTAATTAACTGAAGAGGGGCCTATGCCAAGTATGATTAGCTACGGCCACATGTAAACTCATAAACCAGTCATCATTGCTTTTTTGAAAAAGGAATCTCAAAGCAAACTAAGCATACCATTTAATAAGAACTAAAAAGCCTGAACTATGTGGTGTGCCTACAGAAGTAGGAGTTAATGACACTAATCTTTGCACCATGATTCAATGTTTCCGTTTCATTCCATTATTGGTATTTCATGCAAAGCTATGTGATCTGTAACCTATGACATGGTGGCCTGGGTTCAGCTGTAACAGCTATTTTTCTCTTTTTTAGTAGCTGGTGCAGTGCTGTGTTTCAGCTTTAGTCTGAGAACAATGCTGATAGCACCCCTATGTTTTTAGTTGTTGCTAAGTAATGCTTACCCTGATCAAGAACTTTTCAGTCTCTCAGGCTCTGCCAGTGAGAAGTGGCACAAGAAGCTGGGAGGAAGCAGAGACAGGACACCTAACCCAAACTGGCCAAAGGGGTATTCCATACCACAGCACATCATGCCCAGTATATAAAAAGGGGGGTTATCTGGAAGGCTCCGATCGCTGCTCGGGTCAGGTTGGGTATTGGTCGGCAGTTGTTACTTCCCTTATCATTATTATTATTGGTGGTAGCAGGAGTGGGTTTGTTTTATACCTTA
>NW_009941343.1:492-8301 GCF_000696875.1 Nestor notabilis | reverse complement strand
GAAAGGGAGGATTGAGAGAGTGGCTGCGTGGTTCTGAGTTACCAGCTGGGCTTAACCCACGATACATGGTAATGCTATATTAAAAAAAGGATAATTAAGACTTTTAGGAGATGATGTAAAGAAGAACAGTGGAAAGAATTTGTAGGGTGTATTACTGGATTTGTAATAAAAGGATTCTCCTAGATTGGCGCAAGTGTGACAAAGGATTGAAGTCGGTCAATCATACATATTAGCTTATTTCTGCCAAATTAATTTTAAACTACAGGATAAAGAGGAGGCAGGGGTTTTCAGTAACTTATTTATGGCTTGATGTCTTCATGTGTATTAACTTCATAAGTTACAAATGGAGCCTGTTGAGTTTCATAGTTAGGCTCCCCAGCTCCATAAAGGACATTTACTCAGAAAACTATAGTAGCTTCAACATTCTTCTCTTGGCTACCTTATTATTTGTCTCACTGGCACACTTATGTAAGTGTTTTCTAAGAAAAGATTAACTAACATCATGCTGGTCTCAGCAGTCTCCATTACCACTGGTATTGAGAGCCAGTGGTAAATAACATAAATCCACTGAAGAATGTTTTGAAATTTCAGAGGCAGGTAAAAAGTACATTTTGCTGGAAATATACATAGAAGACCGTGTCTACGCAGTAAGTAGAGAGAATCCAACACTTAGAAGAAAAAGAAAACAAGCATATTCTGGAGGTATTAATATATCAAGTTAAGCATTGCATGTGGCTTTGTAGGTTCAGTGCCTAGAAAATGAATGAGCAGAAATGCATAGCAGGGATTAGCCAAATAATCCAGTCTGCCTAGAGAAAGAAAAGTGGCTACATTGATCTTGGACATAATAAAAGCTTGATTTTCCTTAGATCTTTGGAAAATTGGACTGATGATACTGTCTGTCCTCACTAATGAAAGCAGAATCAGCTGCTAATATACTGTTCTTATTAGACCAAATAGCTTCACATAAATTCCATTTATGTTTTGAAATAAAAGTTGAATAGAGTAGGATAAATTTAAGCTTTGTGAAATTTTAAATTTAAATGTCTCAGTTAAAAAAAGTACTTTGATGCTCCATGTGTTTCTGGGATGTATGCAGTAATAGCCTCATTTACTTTTGTTTTTCTAGACTCCTGAAATAATCTAGTTTGATCTCCTGATCCAGCCCATGGAAAGGATTATCCCTTTCACATGGAGTTCCAGTTCAGCTTATGAGCAAGGATGGACATCTATTTACTACAAAAAATATTCATTCCTGCAAACAGATACGTCTTTTAAGGCTTCTATTCTTTAGATCCTTTTTGCAGTCTCATAGCATGGCATATGTGCTATGTCATTCATCCCAGTCTATCACTCATTGCGTATAGGTGCTTTTTCTTTTGTTTCAAAACTAACTTCCTTATATAAACTACTGATAGCATATTATTGTCACATACGTACAATTCTTCTCACGCAGGTCAGACATGCAGATGTCCGAATCTGGCCTAGTAATTTAGTAAATAAAGAGAAGCATTTTCTGTATAGTTTTATACATCTGCTCTCTTTTAGGCCACATAGGTGAGATGAATCAGCCCTTAAAAGCACAAACCTGCCTATCTTAAATGTAGATACTCTGACTGTAAACAATTCGATTAGGAAGGCTAAAGTTTTCTCATCATGCTTAGTCACATATTCAACCCACTGTACTTGGGTTAAATCTAAAACTAGGAAACAGATAGCTAGAAACAAGGAGCTCTACTATCTTGAAACAACCAGACCATTCTCTGCTATCTGCATAAGAACTCATTATCTTAACACATAGTTTGATGATTATGTAATCAGTTATTTAGCTGGCTCTCTCACTGGAGTATTTCCTTTTGTAGTTTTCCTATAAACAGTAATAACATTTAACATTGTTTATTGTTCACAAATATTCACATATACTAATGACCCATCAAATGCAGTAAGAATATCAAATTGTTAACTGTTGCCTAAATTCTATGGGGCCTGCCAAGACACTGACATCTGTTAATATGCAGGAAGGAACAGTTAAAATAACCACATTCATACAACAAGAAAAAAAGAAAAAGAAACTCAAACCAGCTGTTAATTAGACACGGGCAAAAACTGAAATACCCATGTGCAAGAACAATAGAAACTTGTTAGTGTGAAGAATTCATTAATTCCAAGGAATTAGTTTCTTCCTGTATGTATTTCTAAAGAGAACTCCACCATAAAGTCTTTCTCCTTCTGAAATAAAGTTTTTCTGTGTAGTTAGATAACCTTGGCAATGTAGAACGATGCTCTTTTATGCCAAACAAACACAAACACTAGCTTGAAGATGACTGTGAGACGATTCCATTCATCTCCATGGAATGTTAAATGTGAAGTCTAATTAGCTGAATCTGCTCACCATTTTACTGCTGATCACCCTCCTTTAAATATACTATTAAAGCTATTCATTTTGATTAAATGGCACTGTTAAGCTTTTAGAGTCAGAGGAAGTACTGAAGCCATAAAAAAAAAAAAAAAAAAAAAAAAAAAAACAACAAAAAAGCATGAAGGGTTCAGAAACTTTCACTATCCTCTAGTCCTTCAAATACACTTCTTTTTTTGTGAACTTAGATTTTTCACTTAGTTGATTGTTGTTATTGTTCCTTTTCCCATGGTTAGACATTAATACATTAAAGAAACTATATGAAACCGTGGACTATTTACTTAGTAAATAATCTCAAAGGTTTCTCGGACACCGAATCTGTGAGCATACTGAGTTTTAAACTGATGGTGGTTCTCCAGTGTTAAATTTTTCAGCATATTTGCCACAATTAAGAAGTCACTAATACACATCTTTTTTCAAAATGCTTCTTATATAAACAGCATGGAAAGAAAACTTTGGAGTTTGAAAATGAAGGACAGACGCCAGAATGTTTCTGAGAAGTAAAAGAAAAAAAGAAAGAAGAAAGCCTAACTTTAAATCCTGAGGCAACAAAATACATATGTTCACCACATGAGCAGGAGACGTGATTATGGTGGGTGTGAAAGCTATTCTGTATCCTTAATATAGACTTTGTACACTTCCTTTGAGCATCTGCTAACATTTTAAATTTTAAAGTGGAAGTTTTAGAGATACTGACCAGGTGGCTACAATATCTCAAAAGCTGTGAAGTGGAGATTAATTAATAGTGAAATGAAAGTTGGAATAACAAGAGATCTGAGACACCTATGTGTTTATTACTTTCATGGGCAGTAGGTGTATAGATCAAAAAATCTGAAGGTAGCCTTGATGATCTCCTTAATTCAGTATGATTTTCAGTGTGCTAATGATTATGGCAATGGATAAGAAGCATGACAGTTTAAAGACAGAAAGCCAGGATAGAAAAAAATGAAATTGTAGTTCTGTGAAGGACTGTGTCAATCAGTTTGTTAAGAGGCAGAGAAAAAGCTACATCTATAAACACGGATCCACTTAGACATGTCCTGCTTCTGTTAGTAGGAAACGCATCAGTCAGATGGTCACCTGGACTCTCAAGAATCCCTTATTTAAACATAGCCTGATAGAATCATAGTGTGGTTTGGGCTGGAAGGGACCATAAAGATCGTTTAATTCCAACATCCCTGCCATGGGCAGGAACATCTTCCACTAGACCAGGTTGCTTAAAGCCTCATCCAATCTGGCTTTGAACACTTCCAAGGTATGGGATACTCACAAATAGTTAACAGAATCCAAACCCAATTTATGGTTGTGTAATTTTTTATTTGATATCTAATATTACTGAACACCAGAGCATAATAAGGTAATATATATTGTGTAAGAGAAAATAAAATAATTTTAAATATATAATTTAAAGAGCTGAATTAATTTGAAAGCGTAAAACGCCTAGTTTTAAACCTATGTTATGAAAAATATTTTCATACAGAGATAAATATTTAAATATTTCTAGTAAGTGTTACTAATAAAGGACACCTCTGACTGGAGGTTCTCATTACTTTAGTGATACAGTTCTAGTCAACATTACCATGAATATGTTTCGTACAATAACAATAAATTTTAAGACAACAGTAAATCAAAACGTTTTGAAGATACGTTTTTCGATGAGAAATTCACTCAATATCTTCTATACCAGTCACAGCTTAGTTCTATGCATTGCTTCTGGTTTCACATAAGTAGAAGTCTGATGCTGATCAAATCAATAACATACATAAACATATATTGTAAAGCTGGTTTCAGTCATCTTTCCCTTCTGTTTGTCTTTAATTTACATAATAACCTTTCAATTGAGGTAATAGTCAAGTGCTCTGAGATACAGAATGAGTGTATTTTTATGCAATATTTAATCAGTCATTGTCTACTTTGATTTGGATTAGGGTTCCAGCTCCTGCTGCTCTCACTGTTACCCATTTCCTGAAAACAATGTTGTTCTCTTGGTTGTAGGGGGTTTACTGGCTAGCAATTTATTCATATTCCTAAATCGTTTCCCAGAGATGAGTTTTATTAAGCCTTCTTTTTGAGATTAAAAGGGAGAGTGGGTGGTCAATCATCATTACCCCTTTTTAAATATTGAACTTTTTTTTTCTACTCTGAAAACAACTGCATTTGCAATTAGCTAGAATTAGTGTTATAGTTTCTATTCCAGCAAAGTTGCATGGCTCGATTAAGCGGCATTATTATTACCAAAATTATGTATCAGCTGAGACTGTTCTGTTGCACACAAGCTGTCTGTATCTCAAGTCAACTGTGAAATGCTATAGCCAAAGATCTTCAAGGATATGTAAAAATGGTGTATATGATGTATTCCTTGAAGCCATGGGTATAACAGTAGAATACTTTGTTTACCAACAAAAAAGTATATTAACTCAGGAAATTATTGAAGTTTAATGGCAATATTCAACATACTGAAACACTAAAATATTGTTGGCTGTTCAGAGAGCTTCTGGTGAACCTAAGGGATGGAATAAGAACCCTGTGCTCTAGAGATTTAATTCTAAGTGTCCATTTAGTCAGAGAAGAAAGTAAGCTATGATACTTTAAATAATTATCTAGTGAAATTTCAGCAATAATTTTTTGGCAAACACATAGAAGCAGACAATCAAAATGGGTTTTAACACAACAGCTGAATTTTAGTCATATCCATTTTACTGTGGTAACTATGTTGCATCTATTACAGAAAAGCATTGTGCATATTAAGACTACCTTTTAGTGGTCTTCAGCTTTTCTCTGTAGTTGTGCAGAGAAGCAGAAGAGACCATGGTGGGGAACCCACAAGGCTCTTTAGCAGACGTGAAGCAATGAACAACTGTAGGCTTTCTGTCTGGATCTTTCTGCCTTTGTGCATCTAGCCCCACAATTATCAGAAGAAGCCAATGCCCAAGTACTTGCCCACTGCTGTCTACTGTAGTGAACTACTGAAGTACTGTCACACTTGGCCTCTCAAAATCATAAGGTTAACTTGATTTTTCCCCCCCCCCCAGATAACCAACGTGTTTTGTATTTCTTTTGTTTTCTATTTTGGGAGTCTCTAGGGACTCTTTTTTCCCCTCAAAACCAGTAAAGACAATAGCATAGGATCTTGAAGGATATAAATGCCTTTGCTATATGAAAGTCTTCTTTTTAAACATTAGGTTCTATAGCCTCAATTTGGTCAGAAATGCAAGCAATTAAAAGTCGTCAATGTCTGTGAGCAGAGGGTATGTAAATGTCTTCATGGATTTGGGCCTTACCTTCTATATATCCCAACTTCTCACCTGAAAATGGAGATATCAAAAAATGTGAGAAAAAATAATAACTATGTAAGTATTCATATACTACCAGAAAAGCATATATGAATATCTAAGATAAGAGAACTATGGGTGATGAAATTTACTGACTGAAATTCTTATGTATTTTCATGACTTCAGAAACACAGGCCCTTAAAAAAAGAAAAATCTACATCATATCCTAAAAATTGTAGGCAACACAGGCACAGCAACACACAGCTCATCATTTCTGCTGAAGAAGTATTGGATTTATTTATAGAAGTAACTCCAGCATAAGCCAATCTGGAAATACTCAGCACATTCCATATCCTTTCTTATTAAAAAAAAAAAAAAAAAAAAAAAAAAAGGAAAGGAGAGATATATGAGATATTCAATTTCCAGCAACTGATCACAGCAAATACCAGTCTAGTATTTGCAAAGTGCGAAGTACAATACAAAGATATTACCTTTGTACTTCGTAAGTGTGCATAACATTACAGTGTCACCATGGTTATGGAAATATTACTTTGCAAGGTTCATTTTAAATATACAAATAACATGCAGAGAAAAAGCCACAGCATAAAGGAAATTCAGCAATGGAATCCAAAAGGAAGACTGAGTGATACCAAAGATACAAGTGTAATAACATGCAAGATCCAATTACTCACAGCTGGACTTCATCCAGGTTGGGTTTGTGAAGGAGGTGTGAATGATACAGTCAATACTTTATCACACAGCATTATTTATGAAAATCACTAAAACCATAAGTTCACATTAGGAAGTATTTGACATAAAAATCTAAAAATAATTTCCTGGGTTTACGTACATGCACAAAACTGCTGTATTACAAGTGGGGTGTCTTTCAAATGGAGGTCACATCTATGCTAGAGCTTTCAGGTGTGTTTTCAAAAAGGGCGATTACAGCAAGTGTATCCACATGGGATAGTTTCAAATTGTGTTCTGTCATTCTGACCTCCTTCTGAATTTAGGTGTCAACAACACAACTACTGCACCTTTTTGTGTGGTTTCTTCAAAACAGAAAACAAACTTCCAACAAACAAGCTAAAGTAGGTTGCTCAGGGCCATGTCCAGTCAAGTTTTGGATGGCTTCATGACCTCTCTGGAAACCTGTTGCAGTGCTTTACCACACTCATGGAGAAAGATTTGTCTCCCCTGTCTTCCTGCACATGTAATAATCTCCAACCCCTGATCATTTTGGTGGATCTTCAAAGAGCTTACTCCAGTATGTTCATGTCTGTCTTGTGCAGGGAATCCAGAACAGGTCACTAGTCCAAATGCGATTTCACAATAGATGTGAAGCAGAGAGGAAGCACCTTCCCCTTCTTGAAAATGGGGGTTACATTTCCCTTCTTCCAGTCATCCGGAACTTCACCTGACTGCCATGACCTCTCAAATATGATGGACAGTGTGGCCGAGCAACCTCATTTGCCAGCTGTTTCAGGATCCTTGGATGGATTTCATCAGATCCCATGGACTTGTGTACGTTCAGGTTCTCAAGGTGGTCTCGAACCTGATCCTCTCCTACAGCGGACCTAAGGTCTTCATTCTCGCAGTCCCTGCATTTGCCTTCCAAATGTATTATCCAAATGTAACATGTCCACTATTCTCTCATGACCCCAGCTGAGCTGCTGTCATACAAGAATTAGCACATTACCTTTGGGTTTTCCACTTTATTCCACATCTTTATCCCTCACATTATTTTCAAATATATTTTGAACTAAGGGGTAACTATCCAAGGGTACACTACACATTGCAAAGGCATTTACTCCCTTCTCGTGTGCTCACTGATTCTTATTAGTACTAATGGAAGCTAATTACATGCACATCACTCAGACAGCAGTCCCTGAGGAGAGAATGAAAATGCTGGGTAGAACAGGTTTCACTGCTGAAAGCACAGTTATCATTTAAAAAACCAGAAAACTGAATGAAGAAATATAATAATTTCTCTATTTAATTCTCACCTATCTTCACTATCCATAGGCACTGTGAGAATGAAGACCTTAGGCCCACTGTAGGAGAGGATCAGGTTCGAGACCACCTTAAGAACCTGAACATGCACAAGTCCATGGGACCTGA
>NW_009941343.1:0-225 GCF_000696875.1 Nestor notabilis | reverse complement strand
GTGCCAGCCGGCATGGTTTTCCTAAGGGGAAATCCTGCCTGACCAATTTGGAGGCCTTCTATGATGGGGCTACAGGACTGATGGACAGCAGCAGAGGAGTTGACGTCATCTACCTGGACTTGTGCAAAGCATTCGACACTGTCCCACACAACAACCATGTCTCAAATTAGAGACACACCAATTTGATGGATGGACTACGCAGTGGATAAAGAACTGGCTGGATGG
>NW_009941342.1:1100-4276 GCF_000696875.1 Nestor notabilis | reverse complement strand
GCATCCCTTCCCTCCAGCGTATCAACCGACCACACAGCTTGGTGTCGTCGGCAACTTGCTGAAGGCGCACTCAATTCCATTGTCCATGTCACCCACAAAGATGTTAAACAACACGGGTCCCAACACCGATCCCTGAGGGACACCACTCATTACTGGTCTCCACGTGGACACTGAACCATTGACCACAACTCTTTGTGTGCGGCCATCCAGCCAGTTCTTTATCCACTGAGTGGTCCATCTATCAAATTGGTGTCTCTCCAATTTAGAGACAAGGATGTGACATTGTCAAATGCTTTGCTCAAGTCCAGGCAGCTGACATCAACTGCTCTGCCCCTGTCCATCAGTCCCGTAGCCCCATCATAGAAGGCCACCAGATTGGTCAGGCAGGATTTCTCCTTAGTGAAACCATGCTGGCTGTCACCAACCACCTCACTGTTTGTCATGTGCCTCAGCATGCTTTCCAGGAGAATCTGCTCCAAGATTTTGCCAGGCACAGAGGTGAGACTGACTGGTCTGTAGTTCCCCGGGTCTTCCACCTTCCCCTTCTTGAAAATGGGGGTTACATTTCCCTTCTTCCAGTCATCAGGAACTTCACCTGACTGCCATGATTTTTCAAATAGGATCGACAGTAGCTCAGCAACTTCATTTGCCTGCTCCTTCAGGACCCAGGTGGATTTCATCAGGTCCCATGGACTTGTGCACGTTCAGGTTCTTAAATGGTCTCGAACCTGATCCTCTCCTACAGTGGGCCTAAGGTCCTCGTGCTCACAGTCCCTGTGTTGGCCTTCCAAGACTTGGGTGGTGTGGTCTGAGCATTTGTTCATCATCACTTGTTTAGAAGATTAGTGACTACAGGATTTTGACAGATGACTGCTTGGATTTAACAGATGGACCACTTGGTGAATAAGGAATTGGTTGAATGGTTGCACTCAAGGACTTGTGGTCAATGGCTCAATGTACAAGTGGAGTTCAGTGACAAATGGTGTTCCTCAGGGGTCAGTATTGGTACCAGTGCTGTTCAACATCTTGAACATTGACGACATGAGAGTGGGATTGATACACCCTCAGCAAGTTTGCTGATGAGACCAGGTTGTGTGGTGCAGTTGACATGCTGGAGGGAAGGGATGCCTTCCAGAGGGACCTTGACAGGCTGGAAAAGTGGGCCAGTGCAAACCTCATGAAGTTCAAAGCCAAGCACAAAGTCCTGCACCTGGGTTAGTGCAATCCCAATGACAAACACCGGCTGTGTGGAGAATGGATTGAGATCAGCCTGCGTAGAAGGACTTGGGGTGCTGCTTGACTAGAAGGTCAACATGGGCCACTTCCATATGCACTTGCAGCCCAGAAACCAACTGTGTGCTGGGCTGTGGAAGCCTTCTATATCATGAGAAATGTTCTTTGAGAATGCTGTACTGATAGGACCAGGATTAAAAATGTTTTTTAAATCAAATGGAAGTGAGAGCAAAAAGAGTGAAATATAGATTGTAAAGAAAACAGATGGCATCTGATATGATCTAGTTCAAACTTGTAGTTACTTCACCTCTGTTCACAGTTTTAGCAGAGACCTTCAGGACTAATACCAACCTAAAGGCTGTCATATTTTCATTGCCTTAATAATCTTCTTTCTAAGTGATGATTAAGACCCTCAGCATACATAAATAAAAGTGTTTACACTGTATTCATGCCTGTGGGTCTGATCACTAGTTTTGCACAGCTTTGGTAACTGTGAGTGAAAATTGGCTAAACTCACTGATGTTTTATTGATACTGTGTTTGCTTTTTTGTTTCTTTGGGTTTTGTGGGTTTTTGTTTCGTTTTGTGTTTCTTTGGTTTTCTGTTTTTTGTTTTGTTGTTATTTTTTTTAAGATGCCTGCTTTTTCAAATGTCAGATGTCAGTCTATATACAATAATAATCCCATAGCAAATCCACACTGTAGGTTTGTGTTCAGTATGGTAGAAATAGAAGTCAGGAGCATACATATTGAAAAGGTGTGCTTAATTATGTGTACATTTCTCCCCAGTATTTTAAGGGAATACCTACCTGTTTGCTGCAAATCAGACATGGCAGTGCTCTAGAATATGTCAAACAATAGGAATATGCCTATCTGAGCTCTTGCTCGGAGTCCCTTTTGATCTTAGCTGGGTTAGATGCAGTTGTTTTCACCAGAAGTCCTGTAAGAATCTGTGCTGCACCCTATCTGCTAGCTCCCCCATATTCATGTCAGGTCAAGCCTATGTTCTGGCTGAGAACTGCTGCTGAAGGGGGACACAATGCTTTTCTTGCCACTACTGCTTGGTAGGTGGTGATCAGCAGAGAGTGATAAATGTTCGGTATCTGTGACATTTGCATCTAACATCGACAATAACCACGAGTCTGAGTGTTCAGCAGGGCACAGGCACAACATAGTGCCAGTGTGTGTTCCTATGGCATCGGAAGAATACCTGCCTTACCACTTGCCAAGTTGTGGACTGCCGTTACTTAACTGTGCAGAAAATTCTTCTATAATATTGCACATGTTTATCCTTCTATTTCTGGAGTCAGATCCAGTGCATAAGGAAATCAATATGCTTTAGCTCACCTTAGAACACAACAGCATGGCATCACTTAGGCCGATGGATGTCTTGCACATAAAAAATGAATGAAGACCAGATAATTGACTATATGCCTGCAAATGCCCCAGCAAAAGCAAAGAGCTCAGGAAACCCAGGCTTGATAGTTTTCTGTTGCAGCATTTTTGTTGGTAGCACAGCTCTGTGTCTTTCTGCTAGAGGCATGTCCATATCATCATTATTAACATTACAAAAACTGTGTGGGGCTCAAGTCATGCTTAGGGCTCTGCAGTCCTTAGCACTTTACCAATGCCACCCCACAGTCAAGAGCCTTGTCCTGAAGAGTGGTCTGGGGCTGTGGGGTGTAATACTTTCCCTGTCTAGTATCAACAGCACCACAGAACCAAAGAGATTCACGTGTATCTGTGTGAGAGAAGACTTGGACTGGTCACAGGCAGTCTGCTGTGCTTTCTGCTCCTTTTCTTGCCTTCTTTCAGTTCTCAAGCAGCACTGAATTTTCATGCCCGAAATTATTTGGTATATATTCATACCGAAAAAATATGTCTATGTACTGATGCTGTTGTAAACAGCATTTTTGGTATCTTACAGAAGTTTATGAACTTACTT
>NW_009941342.1:508-1069 GCF_000696875.1 Nestor notabilis | reverse complement strand
GTTTCCCCTACAATAAAATCCATCTTCACTTGGAGCAAAAAGATAAGGTTTGGCTGAACACAGAAGTAAATTCCTCTTTGTAAAGTCTTATATTTTTTCCAGGAATTAAGAGTTGCTATTTGCACTTGCTTATTGTCTTGTCTCCATGGCCTGGATAAGTTGTTGGAATATAAGATTCAGTGAACACTAACTTTGTACCTCTGCTTTGCTCAGTTTAAGATGGTTTCTGTGGCCACAGGAAATCAACTTTTTGAAGAAAAACATTTGGCTCTGGAGGTTTTCTTGCAGTTCTAATAGTCTTATCTTCAATAAGAGCAAAACAAAAAGAATCAACTAATTTGTTGGATATTTCTGTGTTGTAAGCCTATTCATGCGTGTATACTTACTGTCTAATTGGATATGCACTTGTGCACCAGATAATTGGGGTTAGAGAGATCAAAGCAATGTGTTGTTATATTCACAAATTAAGCAGTCTCTTTTGCTACGTACCAGACTTTTTCATATTAGGATGAAATATGAATAAACAGATAATCATATATATAAGTATTAACAAATGTAGTA
>NW_009941342.1:0-480 GCF_000696875.1 Nestor notabilis | reverse complement strand
AGGGGAGGGGAGGAAGTATCCCATAATCTCTGATAATACGTATTGAGCAGCAGCTAAAACTGCAGCATACATGTTACAGTAAATTCCTTTGTCATTTCAGCCAACTCAGCTCTAGATGAGACAATGTTAATCACAGAGCAGAAAATGGACCCGTAGTCTGTTTCTAAAGTATGACTCTGCAGGGAGTATGACAGGATTTTCTTTCCATGGCTTATATGGGTGTTTGAGTTGCTGAAGTACTGACAGCCCTATCTGTAATTTAGTGATAAAAACTGTAACACTATACACATAAACAGCTGCTGTTCAAATACCAGAGTATCCTTGGACTGGACCAGTGATATCAATAAATATTTTTATCTTCATTTGAGAAATTCTGAGATTGAAGAACTTCACCTCAAATCACACAGCAAGTTAGAAACTACCCATGAGTGTATGTTATGGTTTATATATTATACATTATATATTACATATTATGTCTTA
>NW_009941341.1:70924-122631 GCF_000696875.1 Nestor notabilis | reverse complement strand
TGGTTTACTAACGTTAACTGAAGACTAATCTCTTATTTCAACTGGTTTACTAATGTTAACTGAAGACTAATGTCTTATTTAAAAATATTCTGCCGTTACCCTGCACCCACATGCTGCAGCTCAACAGCAGCAGGAGGTCTTCGGCTTCCTGCAGTGTCATTTAAAGATTTATAGAAGTAAATATAATTTTAACCTACATCTTTATTCACTATTTTAATGTACTAGTAGAATGTACTGGTAATTAGATAACTTACCCCCATTAAATAAAGATTATTACAGGATTTATTTATATGTAACAAATCTAAACTTTTCTTGGATTTAAGTTTGAGAATTACAACATGAAAAATGTTGACTTATTAAAAAGAAAAAAAATCCACACACCCCTATTTCTTAAAAGCATTAACTCACAAGAAAACCATTACAATTCTCTCAGCTGAAGAATCACAAGGGAGCAGGATCCCCACTAAGCTTATGTGGGTAACTTTGCATTCCCCATCTTTTGTACTTTTTTTTTTTTTTTTAAATAATTTCTAACTGACCTAGAACATCCCGGCTAACATTATGCTTGTAATCACAGAAAAAATGACAGTATTTTCTGATGTTTTTTTCCCCTTCCATTATCATATAGATAATTCTAATTCTAGATTTAGGTTTCTGCATGTAGTAATTTTTCATTCCAGTCTTAGGAGAAACGAGCAAGAGAAATTCCTAACGACTGGAATATACAGGGTCTTACATACAGATCATAAATCAATTTCCAGATTATGGTTTACTTTGACAGACCCAAAGGGCAATATACAGTTAAATGAAACAATGGCACAGGAATAGAAAACCTATTTTCTGTGTTAAAAACTATATCAGAGAAAAAATTACACCAAACGTTTTGGTAGGTAGTCTACTAGAAGGTATTTTAAAAGAAAGAAAGTTTGTGGAAAATAGAAGACTAGGTTTTGTAGCTGTTTGCTTATTAGCTCTTTAACTGAAGAGATGCTGCTGAGCTGTTAAAGGTTTCGGCCTTGAGTTTATCTTGCACTTGCATTCTGTTTGCAGTCCTACAAAAAACTTAAGGGTACTGCAAGCTTTCCTGGGGCAACTGGCATCCTGTCGCAACTTTCGGGCAGATTAGAAACTGCTAGACTTGCCAAAAGGTTGTTTGGCTTTCACAGGTGTGTAAATTTAATCTGAAGTATGTTATACTTTCAGGATACGTCAACTGGAAAAGCTTTTCCTCTCAGGAATAGCAAATGCTTCTGCCTAGATCACAGGAAAAACCCAAGCCATAAACCTGCACAAAATAACCCATGGTTGATGCACATAAACAGGCCCATTAAGCACTTGAGAGCATAAGAATTGAATATGCACTGAAAGATAAGTGGATACATGAAAATCCAGTTCATTCAGATTATTTAGGAGCTGCGCTGTAAGTACTGCTTGTTTTAAAATGCCAGTAGCTACACTTTCCACTACTCACGCACATGCTTCTGGATCAACAGCATCTAATCTTCAAGGATCGGAATGGCAACTGGCCAGGCTGTGGAAAGCTTTCAGTATGGCTCATTAAGTACCAGGTACAATTAGCCATCTCAAAGACATTGTAATCTCAACACTGTTACTATCAATCACTCAATCACTGTTAAATCTAAATCCCATCTGGAAATCATTTGGATCTCGCATTCACAATCGCTTCTAATATGAATAAACTACAAGACGACATTTTTTGTGTGCTTGAACTGTGTCACGCTGAAATGCACTGAGTATCTAGGATTTTCTTCCACAATTCACAACTCCTTACCAAACAGTTTGGAAAACCGATGAGGTGAGCATAAGGAAAAGGGGATTACATGCATTTTCCAAAGCTGTAACTTCACCTGAAAAGACCGTTTTTCTAAATGAACAACGCGAGCCATGTGAAAATAGGGCACGACTGGTTTATGCATCAAAATGACCAACACTGGTATCACTGTGCAGGAGTTCTTCACTGTTTCAAATGCTGTATTTTTACTTCACTGTTTTGCCATTCTTTTTCATCATGTGAGACGCATGTAAGGATTATGGGTGGACAACATTAAACACAGACACCAAATATCTGCCACTGGCATTTTTTAACCGCAGCCTGGAAAGACGTGATACTGACTGGTTTAGAGCCATCTCAGTGCGTACTGAAAACATGGGGAAACAAAGCCAGATGTTAAAAGTGTGCAGCCTGGCGCATACAGAGCTGCGAGGGACCATGACTTGCAGGAGTAGAGCTCACAACATTCGGTCATATTTTGAAATGACGGTAGTAGGGGCAACACCACAGAATCACAGAATCATTTGGATCATTGAACTTAACCATAATCCAAACACTACCAAGTCCACCACTAAATCATGTCCCTATGCACCACATCTACCCATCTTAAATACCTCCATGCTACCTGTCTACCTACACAGCATTGTAACTCAAGGCAGAATTGGGCATCACAGTAAACAAATGCAATCCTGCTACAACAAACAGCTGTCCTGTATTTCAAAAGAGACGTAAGACATTCACACATTTCTGACAAAGAGCACAGTAAAATGCATCTGTATTCTTGGTATTGCAGGGAGGTATGATCAATCTCCCTTTAGTGAATGTGGCAGCAATCATCAAACACAATTAGCATTACTTAAGTATGTGCACGGCAAATAAACTTCTTACAAGCAGAAAACAGCAACAAAAAGCTGTTGTGATGCCAGCACTGTTTAAAACACAAGAACAAAAGCAGGAGGCATCACAGAGGCAACTGAGCACATAGGACTGTGGCTCTGCTACACAAAACTACCTCCACAGAACTGACACACAGATTTCTAGATGTGTTTTTCTCAAGGACTGAAACAAATACAAATTCACCCAAAATGGGGAGGTCACAAAATCACATGAAAAATACCTTCTTTCTGTTCCGTTTTTACCATGAAAATAAGGTACCAGCACTACTGCATTGTGAGTGATGCTAACTGCCACACTGGACAGTTTGTCCTCTGACCCAAGACTTTCACTGGTGTTTGAAAGGGACAGATTTAAAAATATTCCATGCAATACACATGTAGCTTAGCTGCTTGAAAATGTTTAACGGGATAATACAGACCATTTCTCTGATGGTGACCTAAGTAACATCTACCAGTCTACTATGAGAGATTTTCCACAAGAATATGGTTAGCATACAACTTGAAATGTTCCTTCTATAACCACATGCCCAGTACGTCAAATCAGACTTTATACTCTCTGTTCTCTTACAACCTGCTTTCTCTCAGTGCATTCTCCTGTCCAATTCAGAAAACAGAGTCTTTGCTCTTTCAGAGCTCTCTCTCACGCTTAGCCTTCTAACTCTCTCACCTTTTTGCTGTACCATATGCTTTTACAAACTCGCCTTCCTTTATTTATCTTCTCAGAGCTTCTGTGTTGATTGGTAATGCGGTAATGCTAGCAGGCTGTGGAAACGTGCCTGAACATTCTCATTCTTTTTCTTTCTCTTCTTTGAGAGTTTAATATTCTTTTATATTTTTTTCTTTTTAACTCTGATTTGCAATAGCCTTTAGCACAATCCATCACATGTGGCCAAGAGTCGAATGTCACAAACTGCTTTCAAACCAGAAAGGGCTTACCAGGCTCAAGGAACGGCTGCATGGCTGGACTTCCCGCTTTTTGGCCCATTTCCATGACTGGAGTATTGCAAACTGGATATGCTCCTCCTCCACATCTGAGATGAAAAAAAAGCACACTTCTTCATTTTGCAGTAATTGTAGCAGGATTGATGGTTAAATACTTAGGTGCTTTGGCTTTCTTTAGCCAGCAAATGGAAATTCATTCCTTTTAAGCTGGTAGGTACATAAGGTATACCTTGATTTTTCTTACTATAAACCTGTCAGGTGCTGACTTATCAAAGAGGAGAGTCACTAAGACGGTTTTGCTTTCTTCCCTTTTCCTTACTATATTACTTAGCTCAAATAAAAAAGAAGTGGCCATACTATAGGTCTGGAAGCTGAAATAATGTGCTTCACTGCTTCTAAACTCCACAATTACTGCTGAATTTTCAGTCAAGAACCATGACTTACTTTATAACTTAAATACCATTTTATTGTCTTTAGTTCTTTTATAACTGTGGTTATTTATTCTTTGGTACTTGAAAGCCACTTTTTTTCACCAGTAAAATCAAAAGAGCAAACTGAAGATACTGCAGGTAATCCAGTGCAAAAAAATCACATCATTAATTTAACGAGAACTCTGGTATTCATTTGGCAAATGAGACAGTAGACTGGCACTGACATACTGTAAAACAAGGACCAGTCTGAGATAAATATACATTGATTCATGACTGGCAAAGAGCATCTTAATGTAACTCACTGATAAAACTGTTACTAATCTTGCTCTCTATCTGGGATTCTGAGAAAAAGACGGGAAAGCCATTTTGTGCCATTAATGACAGCTGAGTAAAATGTGCCAGTGACAGCTAATAATACACCTGCATGACACAGATGATTAAGCAGCCAGTTACAACAGTCTCAAATAACACAAACAGATGAAAATTACATTTGTGGTCAAATCCTTGTCTCATTAAGCCAGTAAATGCTTCTCAGAATAATCAATATCAACTGGAACTGATAATTTAAAAATTTAAATGACTGCCCTGTCTGTTTTCTCCTAGTTAATAATTATTTAGGCCAGCACTGACAAGATGGGAAACAATAATAAGCAGAACTATGCTGAAGGAAATGCTTTCAGCTGAAATTCAGAAAAGCTAACTATCTGCAGTACTAAACAGAAAGGACTTCTACTGCCATAATACTCTCCCAGTTATGTAAATAATATTTTTTTCAAGGATAAAAGCAAAGATGAATAGCACTGAAAAGTATAGGAATGAGAAATATATCCTGTTTACCCTTTCTTTTCCCACTGCACAAGAATGGTGTGTGAATGTTTTCTCATCTACTGACAGGAATTTTGTTGGCTTTGTTTTTTCTAAATAACAAGTAAGTCAAAGTTGTCCCCTCTGCACATATGGAGCTGATGCAAGAACTAGCTGAAAAGATTTGGAGATACCACTCCCGTGGTAGTGGTCACCTTTCCTGTGTCTTTATTAGGAATTGTGCTACATTCAGCTTTGATCACAGGAAGAAAAAAGGCAACAGATTTTTGAACAACTCCTAAAAGGCATGTGATGCCCACTTACGTACACAAAACCAAACGAGCTGTTTGCAATGAATGCATTATGTCTTCACATATTATGTCTTTTAAAACCTCTCAGATGGAGAGTTGTCGTGGTTCAAGCCCAGCTGAACCCAGGACAAGAGTGTTGACAGGACTATAGATGGTCACCAGCCCTTTGTGAAGATAAAGTCCTCCTCCTCTGTGTATCTCATGAAGGCTGCACTGCCTTGGGCTCATGCAAAGGAGGACACCATGCTTTTTCCTCTATGAAGCAAAGATTACCAGTTCCTGCTGGTCTCATTCCAGGGCTGGGAAAATCAGGTCTCTTACCCTGGCTAAATTTCAGAATCAAAATGCCTGGAGATCAGCATCCAGAGAAACAAAGGTGACACACAGCTGACACCACCAAAACGATGTGGATCTAAAAACTCTTGAATATTGGGGGGAAGGGGAACTGGGTCACAAATGTTTCTTAAGAAGTGAGACTAAAGCCAATAATGTAAAAAAGAAGGGCAAATTCCTAAGTAAATGAAATTAAATTATATTCTCTCAAACATCTTAAACATCACTACAATTACATTTAATCTTGCCCCATAATATATTTGAGATTTCTTTTTGCATACTTCTGCCCATACTGATTAATATTCCAAATCTTGCTGCAGATAAAATTAATAAACTAAACGTATGGGTAACTAAATGTCCAATTTAAACAGAAAAGTTTGCCAAGTTAGTGCTATACTTTTCAAACATTCTTTTAAAACCAACATTTCTTAGTAATTTCTGTTGTGAGAATAATGATAAAATGTTTTTATTAGGAAAGTTTAGATTTTATTTCATGCCAAATCAGTTCAGACAGTGAAATTCAATCTTGTTCCTTTAAGCAAAACAATAAATTTATGTGACTTTAAAAACACACTTTACCATCTACCTTCTCATTTAAAAAAAAGTGTTAAAATCAGAACTATATAAATTTCTGCATGAAGTTCCACTAAATGAGAAAAGTAGTCTTACTTGTCATTGAAACAATCTAGGCTGGTGAGTGTCTTGACTGTTTGTTTTTTTTTATAGTGGTGTAAATACAGTGTAACTCCATTCACTTGAAAAAAGCTATACTAGAATAAAGCAAGCAAGCAGAGGACAATGCTTGTGCTTTGCTTATGCTTGACGAGATAAAATTCAGATCTCTTTTACCGAGCAGATTCCTACACAACATAACCTTCCCACTTTTCCCATTTCCAAGCCTATTAAAGAAATCTGTAAGAGATGCTTTAAATGACTCTCTTCTTGTCCTCTTTTTCCATTGCAGTGTCATCTACTTAACTTGGTTTAGTTCAAGTGCATCTTTACCATTCTACTCAAACCCAGTTACCTTGCTTTTTTCCCTTGCCTTGCTTTTTTTTTTTTTTTTTGCTTTATTCAGTCCAGTTGTACATTCTCTTGGGTAAAAGCCAGCTGTTAACATGCACAGCATCTCCCTCTGTAATCAGTAGTTCAGAAAGGTTGTCACTAATGTTCTCAGAGGACTACTACAAATTATGAGTACGTAGGAAACCTACACCTTTGCAGAAAAGCT
The DNA here is from genome assembly GCF_000696875.1 of Nestor notabilis. Classification (NCBI taxonomy): domain Eukaryota; kingdom Metazoa; phylum Chordata; class Aves; order Psittaciformes; family Psittacidae; genus Nestor; species Nestor notabilis. The sequence continues at coordinate 115,891 of NW_009941341.1, read as the reverse complement.
CTGCACCATCATAGAATCAACTTGGTTGGAAAAGACCTTTAAGATCATAAAGTCCAGCCTTTACCCCAGGACTGCCAAGTCCACCACTAAACCATGTCACTAAGGGCCTCATCTACATGTTTTTTGAACACTTCCAGGCATGGTGATTTCCATCGCTTCCCTGGGCAGCCTGTTCCAATGCCTGATTTGTATGAGAGAAATTTGCTTTCATCGTGAGTAAATATCATGCTTTAGTCTGTTACCTCTAGTAATCTACAGCCGAAGTTTGCACGTAACAAAGGATTTTTTTTTTTTTTTATTTCAAATAATCTCTACTCCTTGAATACAATCCTATGACTGATTAAAAGTATTTCAGAAAGGTCATGTGTAACTCAGAGGTAACACCCAGGTGGAGGTGTTTCTTGGAACACAAAAAAGTAATAAAGAAATTTGAAAAGACTGTCTACAAAAGAGCAATCTCACATAGACATGCTGATGTGCCTAATTAAAGAAGCTGGATCATGATCATCAGGATAATGTAACTACTACTAAAATAATAGCTTATCTTAATCTAAATCAATTGTTCTGGAAAATAACCACTAATTGGTATTGAGAAAGATTGAAGAAGTCATGTAATTTTTGCTGATAGTACTAAGATTTTGTGCACAGAAACAAATTCACTCCAATTCTAGACGAAACAGTTCTAGTGAATTGCATATAAGCACAAAGCAAAAAGGCTGCCTTTTAACTAAGTGCTAAACATCAACAATGTACGGTTATCTGCAGCCTCAATTAGAGAAAACTTTGGGTTCTGATAACAGTAACAGAACACTTTAAGTGTTGGCAGCAGTCTGGAGGCCCATGTTCAGCTGGCCTGAACTGCAATAACACACGGAGTTTCCTGCTATCGTGGCTCCTCAGGCAGGCTGAGCCAGGAGGTCAGTCCCCAGTGATTGTGTGTTCTGTCAGATTTCCTCCTATAAGAAACTCTTTCTGAAGTCTTTACAGTCCTGCAATGCTTTCACCTCCTTGTTAAAACTAACACAATGAAATTCTGCAAGGCTGTGCAAGCAATATAAAAGCCCACTAAGTAAGTCAAATGGCATGATGATATCCTCTAACATTTTTGTTTTGTTTTAGTGAGCACTGAAATCATGTAAAGCTTCTAACACCTACCTCTTATTTTCCCTCATTTTGACAGGGAGAGAAACAAGATAAAAGCAAAAAATAGAACGGACTATTCTGTAGTTTGAGCAATTACATCAAAAATTGGAACATTAAAAAAATCAATTTCTCATACTAAACACTAATTTGGCAACTTGTATTAATTGTATTATATTTTATATTTATGAAGTGATAGAATCTCTCTGTTTAACAGTTTCTTTGCAGACTTTAGCTGATCACCTTAAGGAAAGTATATATTTTAATTTCTGTGTCTGAAGAATGTGTATTACAATTTTTACAGAGTTTTACGCAGTAAATATAATTTCATGCCTTTTAGTAATTGGTAGAGTCTAAAAATTTTAATTGTTATTCTGCTTACTACAACTCCAGCTGCTAATTTTGATTCAATGAGTATGCACCTGCTTCAGGTCACCATCATACCTACAGATGGGTACCATTAAAATTTTGTTTGTGCTAAGTGAGAACAAGATGCACAAGACAGGTGATCTTTTGATGCAACTTTTAGAACAAGATTTTTGCTGATGACAGAGCAGATGGTCAACTTTGTTGAAATGGAGGATTAAAATAACTGGATATATTTTGGCAGATGTTTACCACATTCATGCATAAATAAATGTAATCCCCATCCTTTATCTCAGTTTGAATCTAGGTGTAAAGGATGTGCAGCATGTCTTGCATAGTGTGGTCTGAAATCTGAACCATGGTAACTCTTCGTTTTTCTAGTATCACTACAGTAAAAGAATGATGTCTTTTGTTTTTATCCATCAGAAGACATAAAGATTGTGAAAATCTCAATTTATTTTCATATAGTTGCTTTACAGTTTATTATAAAGTTTCTTACTAATCAAAATGGTATTTTCAGGATAGGCTGCTCATCGTAGGTGTAAAACTAGGAACTATATAGCACAGGCCCTCTAGCAGTGCTCCCTGCTCAACCACAAAACATGAATGCCACAAGTATTATAACTCAACTCTGGAACTTATGCATAAATACAGATCCTGTTCTTTGTGTTTAGCTTACTTCCATTAGAAGCTACTCATTTTGGGACTTTCCAGTCTAAAGATGCTACTTCCACAAACTCATCTTTTTAGATTTATCACCTGAAAGTAAAACCAGAATGCTTCAACTTGGACCAGCTTGACCAAAAACCAACATCGTGAGAGTAAAGTGACTACCAGTATGATGTGGGATTTGTAGTACAGCCTGAGAAGGAATCCTGAATTGTCAGGAATCCTTGTTTATCAAGAAAAGCTCATTCTCAATCAAGTTGCCTCTCTGGCAATGTGGTGTACCTAGAATTTTTCTGCAAAACAGGAGATCCTTGTTCATAGGCTCAACCTCAAACAGTGTCCTCAAAGAAAAACAGCAAATTCATGACACTATTGTCGTGATTGAAGCCCACCCGACAGCTCGGAACCACGCAGCCGCTCGCTCACTCCCCCCCCTCTTCCTTCCTCCCCCCGCTCCCGGAGGGATGGGGAGGAGAATCGGAGGAATGTAACTCCCATGGGTTGAGATAACAGCAGTCCAGTAATTAAGGTATAATACAAACCACTATTGCTACCAATAATAATGGTAAGAGAAATAACAAGGGGAGAGGACACAACCGCTCACCACCCGCCGACCAATACCCAGTCCGACCTGAGCAGCGATCTGGGCCTTCCGGGTAACTCCCCCCAGTTTATATACTGGGCATGACGTGCTGTGGTATGGAATACCCCTTTGGCCAGTTTGGGTCAGGTGTCCTGTCTCTGCTTCCTCCTGGCTTCCCCTCCTCCCTGGCAGAGCATGAGACTGAGAAAGTCCTTGGTCAGAGTAAACATTACTTAGCAACAACTAAAAACATTGGTGTTATTAGCACTGTTCCCAGACTGAAAGTCAAAACCACAGCACTGCACCAGCTACTGAGAAGGAGAAAAAATGTCTGCTGTAGCTGAACCCAGGACAACTATACATTTTTCAGATGTACTTGCTCAGTACTTAGCAGATTTTGCCAGGAGCTCAAATCCATAATATTGAAAACTACTGATTTTATACGAGGTAGAACAGTTCCAAGATGAGTGGAAAAGTGATGATGGGTGGCCCTCTCTTGGGGTCACCAGAAGATTTAATACCAAAAATATAAATAGTTCTGAAGTGAGACTTGCTATTTTCTATAGATGTTTGAGCAGATAATAAGCAGCTTGACATTTTTCATGGAAAAGAGAGGAAAACAAAAAAAAAAATCTCACCTGTCTCTTAGTCATCAAGAGAAGTCACAGCCTGTTTCTTTCAGTGGGACCACGTAACATCAGGTGCTCAACAACTCATCTGACAAGGCAGAGGTCTTAATTTATCTGACAAATGATTGGTGCAGTAAACAGGTTTGAGCCTTTCCTGTCACCAAAGGTGACAAAGGCAGATTTTCAGCCTTCTAAACCAAGAGGTGCACTGAAATCACTCTTTGAAGTACTGAGTGGTCCTATTCATTGCAGAATGGGCTGCATGTCTTGAACTCTGACAGGGCGTCCTCTGTGACCAGTGATAGTGGTACATTTTTATTGATTAACATTGTCTATAAGTGAGTCAGAGCGTGGTTCCTTAATACTAGCACTGTGCAAACACAGTAAACAATGTTGGTTTTTTTAAAAAATAAAATAATAATTTTGACTTCCACCACTGTGAATTCAGATTTTTTTTATTTATTTTTTTTTTTTATGAGCCCTTATCATTAATGCTTTAAGATAGTACAGGTCTCTTTAAGATAGTACACAGTCTCAAGACTGTGGGTGATCTTGTAGACTGTCAGTGGTGCATGAGCCACAGAAGAGTCCGGATGCTTGCTGAAGGATACTGGAAAAAATTCCATTTCAAAACTGGGCAATAATTAATAAGGCAGCTCTTACAATCTGGTGTCACACAATGACCCTTCTAATGAAAACCTTAACTCTGAATTACATTCAGATGTAGGGTTTAATTTTTCTCTGTGAATGTTTTGCAGCTGGGACAATACCAGTTCTGTTGAATGTGCCAAGGCATTTCAGGAATTCTTGCCAACACAATAAAGAAAAAAAGTGTTGCAGGAAGAAACAGAATCACAAAACCTGTCAGAACCACAAGATGGCAATGTTGTTCAAAATATAAAGCTTACTCAACTAAAACAATAGTGTTATGACCATTCATAGCACATTACATGCATACCACATGTTTACAACTACAGTGTAAGATGGATATTTTCAAGGCAGATAATCACAAGTTAGTGGTATCTGCAGGGTTTGTTTTAATTCTCCTTTTAATGAGTACTGGAGAAGAGGTTCATGTTAAATACCACAGCTCAGACTCCAAGGGAATGATGCTGCTGGATTTCAACGCAAGATGTGTAAGAGAGAATGAACATGTTCCAGTCAGTGAACATACTGCTCACTCGTTTTCTTTTTCATGTCTCTTTTTTCATGGTCTCACAGCCTGGCATAGAAGTTCAAAGGCATATATGAACTCATTAAGAAATGTGTGTAAACACACACATGCGTGCTTATTCAGCACTAAAAGGAATGATGAAAAATTATAAAGAAGTTCTACTCCACGGACATACATGGTGATATAAAAATAGAAAATCTAGTCTTGTCTGCACACTGTATGGTGGCAAGATGACTTCTAGACACACATGTGCCTCCAGAATCATCAGGGAAATCACTTGCAGCAGGTAAGCACTTGCTGTTTTAGTCCCTGCCTCAGACAGCACTCTGCTAGGGAGTTGGCAGTTGTAGGGTGCAGAACTGATTTTCCATGGCACAGTAAGAATTTGTTGTTAGTCTACCAATTGCCATGACAAACTTAATGTATCTATTTCTGTTTACACTGACAGATGCAAATGACTACACAAGTTGCTAGTTCAGAGCCTCATTCAAGATATGTTATTCAGCAGCGTGAACACAGTGCCCAGTACTGGTCTATGAAGAAGGATGTTAGTATATTTAACTGCAGGGCATATCTTTTTCCTTGATGCATGCTATAGCATATAACTCCCATTGACTTTAAAGGCTATAAACTCTAGGAACATCAAAGTAGAACATAAGCTGGGAAATAAAAGTCTCTCCTTAGATGCTCATGCATAGCTGCTATTGACATTAGTGTAAGAGTGCAGTTCTTACCCTAAGTATGCCATTTCTCCTGGATCTGGAACTGAGCTCAAGCTCATGGAAAGTCTTACAGAATTTCTAGAAAATAGCAACTCCTAAAAATATGTTTTAAATCAATCTGTTTAAAACCAGAATCTTGGATACTGAAATACTTACTGTATTACACACAACAAATTTCAAAATATTTGTGTAGGTCTCCTCTATCTCATATCTTGAATTGCAGTCTCCCTCTTGCAGCTAGAATTCTTTTCAAGAAGTTGAAATAAGGAAGCAGATGCATCCACCTTTTTTACTTGCTGTTTGCCTAAACATTCAGGCATTGTGGACATATAGTAGGCAGGATTTTTAGCCTAGATTATTCTGCATAATTATTATCAGTAGCCATTAATACCTAACTCTTCATGAAAGCAAAAACTTCACAATGATCTCAATGTAACTTCTCTGTCATAACTCAAATTTTCTCAAGAAAAAAGTAACAGTTCCACACACAAGAATTAGAAATTGAATTTTCTCCTATATTTCTAGCAGTTAGGTTAGACAGTCAAATGTAATTACAAGTTTGCATGTTCTAAGGCGAATTATGCCTTTACAAGTGATTAGGCAAAGAACTGTCTTAGCTGCCTTCCAACTCAAATTCTCAACTTGTTTGCAGTGAAATAGGGATGAAACATAAGTATGCAGCAGCCCGAGAACATCAAGCCCTTAGTATCAAGTATATGGAAAACTCCATGGTTTTGGCACTTAAAACCAGCCTTCCATATAACAGGCTGTATCTGCCACAGGTCAGGATGCAAAAGGTTCCACTGAAACAGTTGAGATCTGGAAGGTCAGAAAAGAAAATAATTTAGCATTTTCCTGTGCAATTATGGAAACACACAGTGGGCCAGTCTGTGTATATATATGTCTTCAAAAAACAGTGGGAAACATAAAAATAATATCTGATACTATTGGTTACTTTATTTGCCCTGTGCTGCAGCATTACCTAGTTCTCTTAAAAATCAGAATCTCTTTGCTGCAATTTTGGTAACATGACAGTATGGGAAGAAAGCATAAATAAATAATCAAGTGACCTGTAGAGTAATATGCTCCCTGGTTCAAAAGTATTTGCAAGTATATATTTTAAGATGACATGCCATTAAAATAAAAAATTAATAAAGAGAAGCAACAAAAGGCAACATATTTCATTTCACATTAAATACATCCAGCTGACTTGTCACTCTGCCATACCCCAGCAGAGGATGACAGAGGAAACAGGGTACAGGACTGATGGATAACAACTGTGCCTTAAGTCGCTTTGAATTTGAGCACTGGATCTGCTGTGTCAGAGCAGAAGCACCACGTATCTTGTTCAATATTCTGTCTTTGAAAGTGACCAACTTCTCTAGAAAGTCAAGAAAAGGATACAAGGGAAAATTACAAGATAACTTCTTTAGATGTGAGGACCTGCTAAGCCAAGTAAGACAGTAGCTGATTTATGCCTCTAAGCACAAGGGTTTCTAGCCTTTCCATTGCTTTATCCTATTTTAAATATAATCCAGATCATTCCTTCACAAAGTTTTCAGGTTAAAAATCCTTACTAAAGCAACAAACTTCTTTGTTACTGCTTTTATTTACTATTAAAGAGCAGCAGTGCTGCCACAGAGGCAAGAAGCATGGGTTTTATTTTTGTGTTTGAGAGGTGTCAGAAGACACCTGACCTTGAAGAAAAAACAAGGCAGAGTAGAGGGAGACCACAAAACCCATCAAATTGTTTTTGCTTTTGAGTGTCTTTCATTCTCTGGAGGTTCCAACAAGCTGGCTGAAAAATGGATGGGTGCGTGTTTGCATTTGTCTGTGTTTCTTTATGTACGTACATGACATGGAACTCAAAGATACTCAAGGAGATAAAAGTTTTAAGCTTTGGCATTTCTGAAAAATCAATATCCAAAGAAGGCTTCCAGAAAAGCATATATCTGGGGGTGATTTCAGAATGTACCCATTGCCTAATGTAGTGTCATTTTGGGAAAAATTGTCTTTTGCAAAGAGCACTTCTGGGAACCATGACACATCCCATAATCTGCTCTGACTACCCTACAGTGAGCAGGATGAGCAAATGTAAAGAATGAATGATGTAGTATGGGGAAAATAAGAACCAAGCCATCCAAAACCTAAGTTAAGGCTTCCATTGTAGTGGCATTGGTAGAGGGGGCCTGAGTTACTAAAATTTGCTGCTTCATAGCACCAACAGAAAATTAGAATAATGCTAGGACCACAAGGCTGGTCCAAGTCACACCAAGTAACACAGATACGGGCATTAGGGTATGGAAGAAGGGTGTTATGTGCATTCTCTGGTTTTCTTGCCTTCCTCTTCAGAAAACTAGGAAAACAACAATAGGAGAGAGAAATTTCAAAACCCACAGAGGAGACCAAAACAGCCAAAAAGGGATTCAGCCAAAGCTCTAACATCAGCACACTTGATGAAGGCAGAAATTATCTGATTTTTGTCATACCTATTAAAAAGTCAATAGACAATTATAATTTCACCAGCTTTGCATGGTAAATGATCTAGTAAGCAAACACACCAATTTTATAAAAGAAAATATGGCACTGTGAATCTTATTTCTCAACATGTTATTGAAATATTGACCAGAAAAGTAAAAGACAGATGAGTGAGTGAGCAGATTTCCCTCAATTCTTGGAGCACCCAGTATTTACACTGAACAGCCCTACAAAGATATGCCAACTTCAAAAGTTTAATGCACATTTGCAAAATGCATAGTCCAGCAAACACTTCAGACAGAGTTCTCTAAGGACTACTTTTGTATTTATAAGTATTCAGCTGAATTTCTAAATGAGAAGAATTAGAAGCTTACATTTAGCAGGAAGGTTCTCAAGAGCATGGACACTTACAAGCTCAATCTTAATGATTCAAATGATATAAACTTTACGGAAATAGACAAATCTGCTGTTGTGGTTTTACCACCCAGTTTAATAAAGCCAAAATTTCATCACTTCATATTTACATTAAGGGAAATAGCCGTAAATACGTTTAGCATGTTTAAAACATCAAAGAGATTTAATATTAGAGTCCTCTTACTCTTCTTTCTGTAAAAGAAACATGTTATCTCCTTTCAGGAGAAAGTTTTGGCTCTAGAAATTCACGTTAACCATAACATGAATGAGTTGCTTCTCTATGTCAGATGAGCTTTCTAGGCCCTTTCTACTTTTTCTTAAACATGAAGTCAGACTTACAGAATGTTCATTGGCAATATTTGCTTTAACAGAAGAAGGTGATGAAAAAGGCAATCCATATGAAGGAGAGAAGGTTATTCTCTATTTTTCTCTTTTCCTAAGACTTGGGCCTATTGGTTTGTAAGTAGTGGAGAGAATATGGAGTGGCAGTATTGCATTGTCTCCTACAGAAAAGAGGTTAGTGATGATATTTCATTTATGGAGTGGTAGCGTAATATCCCTTCATTTGTCTGTATTTTCATGCATAGAAAGCATAAGAAAAATGCTGCTTACATCATCAAAACAAACTCTCATAGAAATTTTATAACCCAGCAAAACACAGATGGTTGAAAGCATATGTTAGATCACTATTACAGTTTAATTTGCTTAGGAAGACTTTCTCAGCTCAGGTCCCAGTAAGTTTCTCTTAGAATTTCAAATGAGCATGCAAAACAAATTATGTAGCATATCTCTGTATAAAAGCCCTTTCAGTCCCATATAAGTACTTGCCCAACTAAAAGTGAGATTGAAACTGCTTTAGAAGAATAATAAGCATCCATTATTAATACTTGCTCCTATTTTTTTTCTGTATTATCATTTTGTTTCATAGAATCATAGAATAGTTAGGGTTGGAAAGGACCTTAAGATCATCTAGTTCCAACCCCCCTGCCATGAGCAGGGACACCACACACTAAACTATGTCACCCAAGGCTCTGTCCAGCCTGGCCTTGAACACCACCAGGGCTGGAGCATTCACAACTTCCTTGGGCAACCCATTCCAGTGCCTCACCACTCTCACTGTAAAGAATTTCTTCCTTATATCTAATCTAAAGTTCCCCTGTTTAAGTTTGAAGCCATTACCCCTTGTCCTACCACTAGAGTCCCTAACGAAGAGTCCCTCCCCAGGATCCTTGTAGGCCCCCTTCGATATTGGAAGGCTGCTATGAGGTCTCCATGCAGTCTTCTCTTCTCCAGGATGAGCAGCCCCAACTTTCTCAGCCTCTCTTCATAAGGGAGGTTTCAATAGACAAGGTTAAAGTGCAAATCACTGATGTCACTTTATGTTAAAAAACAAACATGGATTGGATAAGCATGTAATCAAGGGCCATTTGTTTCAAAGATTCTGCCGCTTTTTAGTAAAATCCTTAATTTCTGCAAATAAGTTTTTGCCTTTATGTGCTGTTTCATAGGTAAAAAAAAGACAATTTGAAAAGCAAGTGCTTGCTTCACCACTTAGAATTGTTCTTGCACCTTAGTTCTTATGGATTTCCATGTACAATTTGTGGATTGAAATATAAAAATGTAAGGCAATGATATTCTCCCAGCAAGCAATATACAATATGTGACGGTAGGAGGGGGAAATTTTTGAGTTGGTTCATAGGACAAACAGGATTCAGGCAAACCTAGAATACCCAAGTATAAGTTTGGGTGCCAAAACTGATCCCCCAAATCTGCTTAGCATCCAAATTTATCCAGGAAGTTGTAAACCATTGTCGAACCTAGATGATGACTTGAATTTTTCAACGGTGTGGGTCTTCAGGGTCTCATGCTTGACCTACACTTTGGCTGGGCACACTAATAACTGTAGCATGAGGTTAACTGTTTTACTAAGCAGAGTCTTAACAGGTCAAATTAAAAAGGTTTTGAGATACTGACAAGGCCTGCGAATAAGGTACGAATCAAGCAAAGTCACAATCCCTTTTCAGTTCTCAGTTGATAGCTTTCCCACACCCTATGCTTACTGGAGGGAGGTGAGAAGAAGACACATAGCCATACGCTAAGGATGGAAAGTTGAGAAGGAGGATGTCAGGGTAGCTTGAGAAGAGCTGCTGTCATATAAATGCTCTATCTTTCCTATTAGTCTAAACTCAATTCCTGAAAAACTGTGTAGAAGATTATAATATGTATATAACATCACCCCAGACTTGGGCAAAGGTGTCATTTGTAAGACCTGGAAATATTTTCGAAGGTTTGTGCCAAAGTCTGGAACATCATTCTGCTCTGGCAAAACAGTTTTTATGTTCAAGTTACAGGCACCTCCCAGATCATCTTATCTTTAACAGTAAAGCAAACAGCAAACTAAAAAATAAACAAACTACCTCTCCTCCCCGCTGCCAACCCCCAGTAGCCAGACAAACAGAACAAATTCCATCCCTTACACCGTCAGCAATTAACGTGTTCCCTTGATAACCAATTTGCTGTAGGTTTTTATTCATTCTTTTTTTTTTTCTAAGAGGCAGTACACAGGTCTCTCTGGGAAGGATACTCTGATGATAAATAGTATAATATTCTGACTAACTCTCACACATATGCTATGGAAAGACTGAACATTTCCCATTATTGCAAGTATTGCAAAATTTGGCAATATACAAAAAACTATGGTGCAAAAAAGTATGGAAGAATAAAGACCACAATAGCTAAATGCCCACAATTTCCCATTAGGGCATATCCTTAGACAAACTTAAAAACTTCTGCCTTCAATTTACTAAATGCAAAGTGTTAATGTGACCCCCTGGGGGGCCTAAGAAGATGATACATATGCAAACCTTTCCTTATCATTCACCTCAATTGGACATTAGCAGTTATTTCTATGTTGTTCTGAATCAGACCCTTTAACTGGAAAATTATAAAAAACATGAGCAAAAACGCTCCCCAGATTTTTACAGACAATATATGTTTATCAAAAATCCATTATTCTTCTCATTTTAGTGTGAAGTAGCCTAGAAATCTGTTGTACAGTTCAACACCATACTGCCTATGAACACCCACTGCACAAAATGCAGTTCATGTACTGATATAGTCATATTTTCTTACCTACTCTTTCTTTATAAGGACAGGACTTAAAATATTTCTGGATATCCCTCATTTGTTTACAGAGTTGAAAGCTGAGCATTTGTTTTCACACAGCATTAAGTGCTGAACATAGTCTGCAAATAGCTTAAGCCTTATGCTGATGCATAGTATAATTCAGTAAGATTAGAACAAGGTGGCTAATGATTGTTTGCAAGTGCTTGTGAATGAATTTTCTTTAGCTGAAATTTGTAGTCCTTCTGCCCTTGTTTCTGGCGGACAGCTGGCTGATGCACTTTCATGAAACTTTTGCCAAAAGTCCATTTCAGTGCTCTAATCTGAAATTTGTGGATGATCACCTAATGAGTGAGTAGGTGGGAAGAAAACCCAAAGCACTGTTTGGCAGCTCACAGCTAAACAAAACTATGCAAACTGGAGATCACACTGGAGAGGAAACAATAAAAAAATCTCCCATAAATTGGGGAATATATTTGGATACTGAATAAAACTGAGAAAAATCTTTATGTCCGTAAGAATATTTTTTGAGCACAAATAGGCTATATGAATCAAAGAAATCATTGATCATTAATTATCTGCTCATTACTAGGAAACGTAAAGGCAATTTCTCTTCCAACTTTTCATAAATATAAGTTTTGTAATAAGTTTGTGTACATGTATTTTTCTGAGCGTCTGTCTTCTCTGGGTTGTTCTAATTATAATCAGATCAACATACAAAAATACCTATTCTCATGCTTAAATCACTCTCCTACTAAAATTACATTAATGTTACACAGAAGATAGAGATAAAGAAGCCAAAGGCAAATGTATCTTGAGACATTGATAATTTTTAGCTTAATATCTAATTGTCCCTTTAGATGAAGGCCCACAAAGCTCTCTGGCCTTTCTGGCTCTGATTTTTAACAGCTAGAAGTAATTAAAGTAGACCTCTTAACAAACATACATAGAGCACTCTAAAGATATATTTTCTTAAATATGACATTATCAAGAAATTAAAAAAAAAAATAAAAGATCCACCAATTTTAATCAGACCCTGAAATTTTGACTGTATATCATAGCTTCAGAACAGCATATATCATCATCAGTACTGTGATGATCACCTCTACTTAGTAACTAGGTCACAAATTCATTTGCCATTCCAGGAAGAATTTGCATGGCAGAGATTTTCTCATTATTTCTGCTCTGTGGAAAGCACGTGAAAATCCTGCTTGCATCATCAGATACATCATTTGAACTCATATGCACTGTAGCAGTTTGAAATGAATGAGGAATTCACAAGCTAAAAGCACTTGGTGTTGAATACACTGGTGGATGTTGTCTGCTATAGGGTATATGTACTAACTATGCCAAGCAAAGCAAATTACAGATTTAAATTTACAAAAGAGTTTCCATATGGATATGGGGGTAGTTTAGGTCAGTGCACGTTCCCTTCTAAATTATATTATTATCTGTGGCAAAAGATGAAATATTTTCTGTCTTCCTAAGCTGTATTACTATTATTATTATTAAAGTAGCAGGAGCACTACCTGATAAAATGGTAGTTACAGTAAAAATCTGTGCAGAATATTTGCATTAAACGCAAAATATTGCATGTAATGCTGTGTGCCATCTTGTAAACTTGAGGGAGATAGAAAATTTTGTGGGCAACAATGAAGTTAGGAATGATGCTGAGATGCTTAGCACATTTGAAAATGCAAACATAAATTTAGATGGTTCAATTTTCTAAACTATCTCAAAGTTAGAGCAGTATATCTTAGGAATCTCCCAAAAATTCAGGAGTACTATTTAGTTACCTTAGATATTAGACATCTTAGATATCCCCAAATAATTTTGACTCTGAAAATCCTATCCTTGTTACTACGAGTCTAGATTTTAACATCCAGTTTTTAAAAAAACCTCTATCTGTTTAATATTTCCATTAAAACTTCAGTTTAGGACTACGTTTATGTTCACAATCAGAAAGTTACAGTTGAACCAGCATATCTGTTCTGCAGGGGAATTTATGCTTTCAAAGACTTTTTGTTCCAAACTACAATTAAACCCACAAAATTATTTTTTAAAAAGTTCCAAATATTCAATAAATGTCTCTCTGTTATTATTAACATATTCCTTTATTTAGTCACATATCTGTAACATACTTTTTTGTCAAAAAAGCTGAAATAAATCAGGAGCTTACCTTTGTGTTTTTGTTCCGAAACATGCGAAGTGTTTAATTTTCCAACAGATCTCAATTAATAATCCCCAGATCATTGATCTGATCTTTAAAAAAATCTAAATATGTAGCCTATGTGTCTAAAAATAGAAATCTTTCAATCTCTATCTGTGTACATAGAATCATAGAACAGTTAGGGTTAGAAAGGACCTTAAGATCATCTAGTTCCAACCCCCCTGCCATGGGCTGGGATGTGTATCTTTATGTGTAAGTTCACATATTTATCATATTTAATAAATAATCTATTAAAAAAATCTATATGCTTAAATAAACATACTTTAAGAAAAACATAAAGGTTATTCTTACTTTTTGCCCTCCACATATTATCTGGCTTCCAGAATTTTGTGAGGTTTTGTACTCTGTTTTGAAGGGCTGGAAAATTTCTGGCAGGACTAATACTTTTACTTGTATATTCTTCATGAATCTAAGATACACTTTCAGATATGACTAAATCAAAGTCCATTTTCTTCCAAATACGTCTTTTGTACACAGAAAGCTTTGAAAACTACACACGTATGACACACAGGTTACTTGGCATCAGATCCAAACTCTTTCAGTACAGGCATAAAAATCTACAGCTATCTTAGGAATCTAACTTAATAGGGTATTCATTCATTTTGAAACACCCATTGTGCAGGCAAACTACCTGCAAGAGTTGAAAATAATTACCGTTATCATATGGCTGAAAACTTTCCCTGAGCAAATCCTGACTTGCAAAGACAAAAATCTTTTATCACTATCTGCTAGTGGAAATTTGTCATTTGCCTAGCTTGGAGATATATGAAAATGAAATAAAGGAAGATATTTTGACCTGAATGACTTCATCATCTCAGTTGGCAGCTACTGAGTGGGCTTTCCTGGATGGTGTTCTCGTTTCTTGATGTTTTTCCCAGCCTTTTTAAATGCTACTGTAGTATCTTAATTGTATCAAATTCAGACTTATGAATGTCAGTAGTTGGCTCTTTATTTGCCTTGTCTTCAGTAGAAATATATGTAGGATATCCACATTTTGGCTAAGAGAACACCTACTGATGTTCTGTGTCATCTTGAGAAAACATTACAGAACAGGTCTTGATTTTTTCTGATGGCTTTGTCCATGTCCAGACTTTTCTGTCTTTGGTAAATACCCTTCCTAAAATTTATCACTAAGAGCCATAACAGGAAGTGTTGTGGTTTAACCCCAGATGGCAACTAACTACCAAGCAGATGCTTGCTTACGCCTCCCCTCCCCTGGGTGGGATGGGGATGAGAGTCCAAAGAACGTAAAACTCATGGGTTGAGGTAAGAACAGTTTAGAGATTGAAATGAAGTAAAATATAACAACAGAAATAACAGCAATGACAATAATGATCATAATTATGGGGGGGGGGAGGGAAGGGAAGGAAAAATAAAAATTCAGGAAACCCAAGTGATGCACAATACAATTGCTCACTGCTGACTGATGTCCATCCTAAGCAGCGATCAGTGGCTCCCGGCCAGCTCCTCCCAGTTTATATACTGAGCGTGATGTGCTGTGTTATGGAATATCCCTCTGTCTTGTTTAGGTCAGCTGTCCTGGCTGTGCTCCATCCTGGCTTCTTGTGCACTTGGTCACTAGCAGAACATGAAAAACCAAAAAGTCCTTGATTAGTGTAAACACTACTTAGCAACAATTAAAACATCAGTGTGTAACCAACATTATTCTCATACTAAATCCAAAATACAGCATTGTACCAGCTACTAGGAAGAAATTAACTCTATCCCAGCCAAAACCAAGACACGCCATATAGCATATACATATGAACATTTTAATGTTTATTTCATATAACTTATCACCAAAAGAAATTTGAATCTTACAACTGATTACCAAGTGTTGGCTCTTCCCCCAGGTATAGTTAGAAAGCGTAAAACCCACAGGCTATACCTATATACAGTATGTATAAGCTGCCTCATGCAGAGAAAGGGCATAGCTTTCAGATTCTGCCAGCTTCGTATTTTTGCTCAGTTTCCCTCCTTTTTCTCTCTTCTTCTATTCCCAGTGAATGTCCCAAATTTATATGTAGCATTACTGAAAGACATGTTTCCTTTAGGAAGTTTCCATGAACCAAAATGAACTTTTCATAATGTCTTAGTTAGGTGTTTGGTTCACTCCCTCTAAGTCCTTCCCCATGCCTGCCAGCTCCTTGGAGAAGATGGCACACCAGATGAGCAGGTAGAAAGACAGAATAGCGCAGTCAGCCAAATTTTTCTCAGAAGCCTGTTAACACAGTCATGGTATTTCTTATAGGAAGAAACTGACTGCAAAACAAGACAAGGGTGCATTAACTCTTTCAGAACTTATAACACAGTACCTTGCTGTAGTAATATTTTAATTTTCAATATTGCCAGAAATACTTACAGTTTCTAGTATACCAGTATCTTTTATGCTACCATGCCTGTAAGATTTAAGTTTCTTAAAATAAATTATGGTTAGAATAGCCATACTAATCCACATCTAATTTGATTCTAATTATGTCTCATACATTTATCATCATTCAAATTGCATTTGTAGGCTGTAGAAGTATGATGGATTTCATATGTACCTTGATGTGCATAACTCTGCTAGTAAGCTGTCCTAGATTCTGCTTAAAAATAGTTGTCAGTAACAGTTGTACCCCAATCCTATATAATAACTTCACAATGGCCACAATAAGGTTATATACAAAAATACTCTGTTGATATATATTCACACACAGAGCATTTGCAGCACGTAAGCATTTGGAGAAAGTACTGGTTCCTTTCAAGTAAAGATAAAACTCAAGATTTCAGTAAGTCTGTAGTTCTGCTTTATGTGTCTTTACATTTGCATAGGAAAAGGACCATCTTAAAACATACAAGCAAGAAATCATTATCGGAGGATAGTCTTAAATTAAATGATCAATATGTAATTATTTATTTCCAATGTTCCAGCTATGAAGATTTGAAGCACTTCAAATCGAAAAATATGAAGTCTTCAAATGCAAGGTTTTTTGTTTTTTTTTTCATTTGTTTGGTGAGTTTGTTTTGGTTTTTTTTTTTTGGTTGTTGTTGTTATTTTCCTTTTCTATAAAAGTCTGTGTCAATCAGTTTCAGAACAAGGCAGCTTCTCTCCACATAACACATTTAATGTATTTAAGACTGTTTAATAAAGAAAAAATTATATAGCTGTTGTACAGCTACCAGTCTGCTGAGAGGCACTGCAAGTGCAAGCAACACAAAGGACTGTAAGGAAAGCAACCTGAAAAAACGCAAAGCATTGAGTGAGTGGATGTGAGTGGTGTATTTAGATATGAAAAAATATAAAAAGTGGGCTGCAAAAAAAGGCAAAATATTTTGGTTTCTTTTTTTCCCAAAGGTGACAAGAGGGGTTTGAGCTAACACATTAGGTCTTAACAAGTACAAGTGCAAATTGCTCACATGTGATTTAAGCAGCAAAAATGTACTTGAAGTGAAAGACAGGTAGTTTTAGGAAAATACATACCTTCTTGGAGGCAGAAAGAAATGAAAAGTCAAGTTGAAAGATAAATACAGCTAAAAAAGCATTTCCAAAGTTAAGCAGCTGAATATTTTAAGTTAGCTTGAAAAGGCTGATCAAAAATGTCTACAATGGAGGCAAATGCTTTCTCTTTAAACATAGCCCACTTGAAAGAGACAGTGAGGACTGAGAGACAATGAATAAGAAGCTCCAGATTTATTAAATTTAATGTTTTGCTTCTGTTTTTGCTGAGTTAGAAGTGAATGAAATGTGCCAGGAACCATATTTCTTCATGTGATAAAGCTGAAATTTGGAAATGTTTCAGGTACAAGTATACATCAGTGCATTTTAGTTAAAATATGTAAGAGAATGACAATTTTTCCTTACAGAGTGTTGAATTCACATGGACTACATTTCAAAATACATAATTTAAAAAAAAACCCCAACATTCTTATGATGCTTAAAACTGTATTTAATTTGCTTTTCTCAATTCTTTATTCTCAAGGTCATTTACACTCACAGACATAGACATACACACACATTGTATTGCTTAAAACTAATTTACTTTTGTTGATTATTCAGCAGTGGAAGTCATATACTTCTCCCAGTAGCATCATTACCATGAATTAATAGCACTGTTCACTGTTATTTTTATTGGAAAAAATTACTTTCGACTATTATGTCTCAGCTGGAGCAATCATATGATATCTTAGGTTATCTTATTCATGCCACATCTTAAAAATAACTTGAGTGCTAACTTTAATTGGATGAATATTGTAAGATATAATAAGAGAACGTAATGAAACACTTTATTTCTTTAGACGGTTCCCAATATTGGTTTAATTAAACTCCCTTTTTCCTTCTTGTTGTTAATTCTGATCAAGTTTTATGAATCAGTCTTAAAGAAAAGCTAAAGAGGACATGCAGAAGCCCAATTCCATTCATTATTTGTGACACTTCCATGATATTTTACCAGAAATTTCAGTGTGTAAGGACAGAGGGATTGTGCCTTGGCAAAGAATAAAGATAAATCAATTTACTTCTCCTGGAGACCTGATAACAAGGACTAAAAATATGTTGATTGCTGGAGCACAGACCAAGACACAGCACAGGAATGGCGAAGTTGGGCAGTTACTGTCATAACCACATGCTCCCAGGGATGCCTGGACCTGTTCCCTGACTGTCATGGTGTGGGGAGGAGCTCTCTGGATGCCCAGTACCCTGGTCTCAGGGCATTGGGATGGCAAGGGTTCAATCCAGTTTATTCCTGGCTTTCATTAACTCCTGCCTAAAGTGTTGAGGACAATTATTTAGGAGGAAATAGTGCTATTAAAGAAGTCACATTGGCCTGTATACTTAGTTGTGGCAACTAAAGGGTGGATGGGTTTGATTTCTATCCTCTGCATGAAATAAAAGTCGCCCTGATGACCCTTTGCCCATTAAAGGTAATGGCTTTCTTGCTGGCTCCTGTAGCAATGTATTCTCAGTTTGGTGCCCTGTCAGGAATAAACACGACAAAAGCCAGACTAATGCAATCAACAACCAGGAACAAAGCAAAACAAGATAGTTTTCAACAAAATAAAACCAAGCATTTGTTTTTCACCTTACTCTCAGGCTCTTCTTTTTATAAAGTGATCACAAGTTTAAACACAGAGGAAAATTGCTCACAAATCCAATAAAATTTGGAATCCGCAGCTACCAGCAATACCAGGGGATTACCACCCAATATATTTGCCAACAAATCAATAACAAGAGTAAATCCTTCTACACCGAGGGCAATCAAATGCTCACTAACAGGTACTATCACCTAAATTAATATAAGCCCCCAAGTGTCAAAGTTAATACCAAAGGAAGCTTATGCTTCACATGTGATAAGCTGAAGGATATTTCTTAATAATGGTTTAAATAAAAGGAAATTACATGGAGATTTTGAATTAAATGATCCTGAACTGACTTGGCTCCACTGAAGTCTCTTTTTTCTGGAGATGTTATGTTTTCTTATCCCACTGAGTGAGCATGATGGTACATGAGGACTGTTATGCTAAGCCTGAAATGAATTCACAATGCTTCTAGTTTGGAGGCTGTCTAAAAGTATCGGTCTTCTTTTGTTTGGGATGTTTACATGCAGATTCTTTCCCGACCTGTGGAAGTTGTTCATTCTAGCATTTATTTCACAGCTAGTCAACTATGTAAACTTCCAGCTCTGCAGAGTGGATTTAATATTGGTATTTAGACCAAACACTTGCTTATCCTTGATAATTTCTCATCTGGACTATGACTAAATAAGAATAACATGAGTATTTACCTCTCTTCATTTGAAAGACCACACTGGGGATATGTTGTGGTTTGGTTTTGGTTTAGGGGAAACAGTATTTGTTGTTCTTTTTGCCTTTGTCCAACTCTAGAGTTTGGCCAGTCTATTTCTCCTGGACAAGTTCTCTTTGGGATGTTCCTCTCTCCCAGGCTGGTTGAAGTGACTGTTCTTGTATCAAAATACACATAAATCCCAAATAATAAAAAACCAGCTAAAGTAACCCTGAACTAGTCCCTGCTGTCTCAAATCAGTTAGAGGTAGGTAGGTGAATTTGCCTCTACCTTTTGCTGATTAGTATTTTCTAGCAGTTAACATCTGACTTAGAAGCCTTACCTTTTCAGGAGGAACAGTGTTGCAGTTAAGACATTTGCAGGGTTTCAGGAAATTCACTTGCAGATTTACTACAGGTCCTGAGAAAACATACCTGGTTTCTCTTTTCTTCACTGATTCATATGCAGAGATAAAAATATGTATATCACTTAACAAAATGCACTGCCAAATGCATTCATGAGCTGGGGCAAGCTCTGTAAATTAATGATACGTTAAACCACAACACAATAGCAAGTGACGTTCATCCTGCATATTCCACATCACCCAGTCTTAATTCAGAAGCCTACAAAAGAACATTCAGGATTTTGCAGAGGCATGTGGAAAACTGGCTATGTGCAAACTGATTCAATAAGCTAAGTGGCAGAACACAATGAAACACAAGACGTTGTAGTTTGCCGGGGAAGTAGTGTTCTCTTCCTAACTGGGTGTTATTGTTATGATGGTAATGAGCAAGATCAGTATTTTGTAATTAGCAGAAGAGAACCTGAGATGCCAGACTCATGAGTTACAAATTCAAAGTGTGGGTGTTTGAAGGATATTTATGTTTGTCCTGGGTTCAGCGCTTAAACCACAAAAATGTTATACAGCAATAACAAGCTGCCTTTCACAAAAAGGTCCACACCTTAATGAGAATCTAAAATTGGTATAGGGTAGATTTTTTTCTGAGCAGTGCGTTAAAATTAAAAGGTGTTTCTCAGCTACTGTCAGAAACAAGGGTATGGAAAAGAGCTGCCTCTTCGCAGTAAAACCTTTTCTAGACAGGAAAAAAGTGAATTCTGGCTGCAGAATGTAAGACAAATAAGATGGGATTTTATGGGTGTATCAGTGAGGACAAGCAGTTTAAGAGAGAAAACATGACACTTAAAAATGACCGAAAATTTGATCACGCTGATCTAAATTGACTGTGCTGAGGGAGAGAGAAAGCAAAATGGATAATAAAGAAATGAAGACTTTCCATCTGATTCTAAATCTTCTGAAAGCATGTACCTATCAACAACCTTCAGGTTAACACTGATTTACACTGCTCAAAAACCTGATGCCTAGGTGTTTGATAAAAAGCTAATAAGGTAGTGCATGGAAAACCTTAATATAGGCCTATTAGCACTTCTGTGTGAAGTACATTGTCGTGTTCACGCTAATTACTTTATATGATTAACCCAAAAAATCTTTTTGAAGTATTTTATGGCCTGATTCTGCAAGAGTTATCTATATGCCTGGCTCAAAAATTATGAGCAGTCTCTTTTGCATCATTAGGATTCACATACTTAAAATTAGCCATGTGAGTAATTTTTTTTTCTTTGGAGGCTAGAGCTTTTGCAGAACTAATGAGACACCAGATGGCTGGATGGCACTGAACTTTAGAAGATGAATAAAGAGTAATCGTGGAAATTATCATGTGGTAAATCAAATCACAATCCCTAGGAAAATAATGGAAGTGTGGGGTTTTTGTTTCCTTTTTTTTCTTTTTTTTTTTTAAATGAAAGTAAGCAGCTGAGAGCGGCAACATGAGCAATAAACAGCAATGAGTGAAATTATGATCCTAGACATACGTGCTGGAACATGGGTGACTACAGTGGGGGTCACAAATTTGTAACACAGCAATTTCAGATCTTGTATCCAGCATCAGTAGACAGCAGATGCAATACCTCAGAAATCATACTTGAAAAATTAATCTCAGTTGGGTTGGAAATGAGCACTGTCTCGTGGACTTAAAATTGGCTGACAAGCTATAAACGAAGGGCAACAATAGATGGTAAGATTAGAAGGAAAAAAAAACCCAAAAGCAGTGCTAGTGTTTAAGCACCAAAACAATCTGACTGATGATGAACGTCTATGAGAATTACATAATGTAGTTGAACCAAGGGTGGTACAGTAACCATGTTGGGAGAATAATTTAAAAGAGTGAACTGAGAGAATAGTGGAATACAGAAATTAGAAATAATGGGATATTACAAAAGCAAATGAGCATGAAGCAAAGTGTCCTAACTAGGAAGCATAGTCTCCTGAAAAGAAAACTCACATGATCTATAGAGTGGTTTTAAACAGTTTTAGATGCCAAAAGACTTGTGGACTAACTTCCTTTACAGATAGGTAAAGCTGAGGCAGAGAAGACTCATTCCCTGCCAATACATGACTTGACTGCATATTTACTTGCCTGGTCACTTCTTGTGCGTGTAACATTAAATTTCTCTCTATTTTAGAATTATTAGTTCTGCATCTATTTACTTCCATTATGTTACTGGTCATTATTACCATGTAAGCAAGCAAAGAAATTTAGCTTTGTGTAGCCAACTGGCCAGGTATCAGCATGTGGCCATCCACCATTTTCCGCCTTTCTATAGAAAAAAAGCAGGCTGGCTGCAATGCAAAGGAGACCTCTATACCCACAAAGGAGCAGGATTTAACTCAGTAATGCAGCTCAAACAGAGAATAAGCATTGATTAGCCATGTCATCATATAACAAGTGTATTAACCCTTTTGCTTGTTCCTAAATCCACATTAATAAATAGTTGCCTCCACACTATCTGTCTCCTATTTGTCATATTATTGCATTGTTGGCTTAAAAACACTAGTGCTCAGACAAAAAACTATTATTAAACTCAGTGATGTATATACTTCTGTGTTGCAAATATATTCTGTAAGATAGTTTGGTTTCTGATATTCCCATCCAATGGTCTTGCAAGGCCTTCATAACCTAAGGGCTTATCCAAACATAGAAGGTAGCTGTCATTCAAGCCTACAAGTGCTGTCAAGGTGACAGGTATCTGGTCAGACCAGGAGTCACAACTACTTTTACAATTTTAAAATCTTGGGTAAAACCAAATCAATAAACTGACTAAGGCTGTTTCTGAGAAAGAAGAAAGAAATGAAGAAAGAAAAAGTACAGAGGTGAAGATTTCATGAGGTAGATTAGTAACAACTACAAGGCAGCCTCTAGCTATTTTTATCCCCAGCTGCACTTCCTCAATTCTGCTAGCTAATACTGAAGCACCACTTATTGATTCACACATTTTTCTATTCCACTATCATAAGGAATGTTCATTCAGATTCAAAAAAAGAACAATAAGATCACAGGTTCGCACTCTAACGCTAAGTAGATGTTTTTTCTCAGTGTATTGCAAAAAATAATTTCAACATCTAATTAGTCAGAAAATTACAGGAAGACCACAGTGGTTTTGAATTACTTTAACTAGCCAAAAGTCAAATTCTGTTAATCGAGCATAAAGGTTGAGTGTATATTTTATATATATATATATATATATATATATACATTTTTCTTTCTCCCTCCCTCATTACATGGCCATGCCCTGACAGTGTATCTGTTATTATTACTAACCAGTAGTTTAGTTTTATGAGGGTACTAATACTGCCAGAAGACTAATTTTTCAGGTTCTGAATCTAATTGTAAACAGATTTAAACAACCAGCATGCCTGAAAGGCTTAAAATTTTACCTTCTTCCAGGAGGCTGAATGTTTTACTGGACAGAAATAAAATTAAATTTTCCATTTTCCATGTATTCCTAAAATTTTCACAGCTGCACTGGTTTTCAAACAGGAAATCTGACTAATTTGCTCTCAAAATCTGTATAATGATCAGCTATTATTAAAAAGCTTTTATTCACTAACAGTTTGCACAAGTAATGCAAACTTCGAAAAGCCTCAAGTTGATAAAGGGGCTTAGAACATCAAACTCAGCCCAGTCTCCAAGTGCTTGTGGTTTTTACCCTATTATTGTTGGCAGAATGTGGGCCAGTGTCACAAGATAATGTCCTGCTACAGGAAGATTGCTTTGGGAAGGAGCTGTTTTCTCTCCAGGGTCATCAGTGTCACTGACACTTCCCAGAAGTCAGCCTAGGTTTCAAATAGCTGTGCAAAACTCTTATACTAACCACAGACCTTTCTCATCCGAGAAACACAATGCAATACAGAAAGGCAGTTTTCCGCTAGCTGCAAGGTGTGCCTTCACCATATTGCACTAATGAAGTTTTTTTTCCTCACAGTTTCATCCACCTTATTGCATCTCTATTATGTATTTTACATTCAACACTCCTATTCTTCTGTATTTGCTGTTCTGCTCTCTTCCCACTTTTTCAGTCACTCAGAGTCTGCTACCTTGCATGAAGTCAGAAAGGAGTACTTCAGTAAGCCAACCCCCCATAGCCATCTGTGTTATACACTTGGTCTTGTAAGGAGCCTATCCATAAGCCTCTGAATTGAAGCTAACTTCTTCCAGCAGCTCTGTCCTTTAGTGGAATTCAATCACCCATTGAATTGCGAGTCTGCCTGAATGTTTGGGATTCCAAAGACAGAGGCTCAATTTATATTTACAGGGGCCTCACTGTGACCAAAGCAGGTAAAGCAGCCACCAGCATGCCATATAGCAGATCCCAGCATGATATGCATTAATGACCTGTCAGGAAAGCAGGCTGTGTACCACCGACACTGTGAAATATCCTGGGGGACTCTGTGAATTCAGCATGCCTTCGGGCAAGAATGAAGTCACACATTCAAATATTGTTTCATGCTTTCCTTTTAGGGTGTCTCATCCCTTTCTTTGGTCTGTTCTAATCTATATTTCTAAAAATTTTCACAATAAAGAGAAAGCCCTGAAAAGACAATTCCAACCTTCCCACAAAAATTCCTGTGTATCTTGGAGGTTTCAGATTTTTTCACACCTTCCTCCCCTTTTTATCTCAGTAGGGGTTTGAAAAAGCAGCCAGAAAAAAATGGTTTTGCTAACAGTTATCTGATCATTTTAAACAGGAATTGATCACTTTCTTTTCTTATCTTCACAATTTGGCAGCTGTTTTCAAGTAAGAAGTGTGTGTTGATGTGGGACTTGGAAGCAGCTTGCAAAAAGTCCTGGAGAATAAAGAAAATTTAATTTCATATGCTTTTTGTAATAGAATGGTGCACACGGTCAGGGAAACCTCCACTGGAGGTAATAATAAGCCCCAAGTCTTTTACTTGCAAATGCCTTTGTCTGCTGATTTTTTCTTTAAGCAAACACAGTAGTTCTGCCATTTTAGTGATCTTGCATGTTTTGCTTTTTCTCCTGCACAACTGATGTTTGTTCCCAAGTACAATGTAGATTGCCAAAGTGGTGTCTCGTAGGATTGCTAATGATCTGTCCCTCTGTCCTCCCCACCAGCTAGTGCTCTGGCACAGAGCACAGCTCAGCCTTTGAAGGGCTGAGGCAGTCTGCCCCACCACTGCGTAAAGCCTGGAACTTTGACTCTAGGGCCATAAGAAACTTAGGGTTGCCAAGATTACATGGTTTGCCAAGGTCACACAAGAAGGGGCAAACCAGATTTCCCTGCTTATGAAATGTAGTAAGAGTCTGCTCCTACTTAGAAAATGTTTGTGGTTACAATAGGAAGGGATTTCCATTTTCTAAGCATTATTGTTATTCCTATCATTGTAAAGCATTGCCCAGAAGATTTTTTTTTTTCCTTCTGTGCCCAGCCCCTGTTAAAAAGGAGAGTTTAAATATACTCAAAGGAGCATCATACATAGCCTAAAGAAAATCTGTGTACGAAAGTGCTATAAATGGCTCACAGACACGAGTCAGATGGAAAAAAATACAGTTCAGATATCTGTAAAGGTCTGCATTCAGAGCCTAAAATGGTTTTAATTCCATGGAATATAAAATAGAAGAGTAGGCATGCACTTCATTTTCTCAGCAAGCTCTCACTGATAACAGCAATTCATAAGCTTGGAGCTATACATTGTTCCACTTGAGAGCTACAATCCAGTGTCATAGACAAGAGCCACTGCTGCCAGAAAACTTGCCACTCTTGCCCCCCACCCTGCCCCATCATTAGAGAGTGCATTAAAGAGCTGAATTGCTAGCCTTTCTACAAAGAGCTGCAAAATAATGGTTATGAGGGGGAAACAATACTTAAGGAGGAAAAGTCATACTACTTTGATCAAAAAAATTCTGTGTCCCTTGTTGAAATGGACTCATGGGCCAGGAATATATGGCTTACCAAAATAAATATATGTATTTTACTGAATAGCACAGCATAAATTCTACATATCTTGTTGAAATATTCAGTGAGTCACTCCTGCCCTGCAAGTGTGTTATTATATCCTCTCATTCTAAATACAAACAGCTGCAGAGACGTTTTTGCCACACTTCACATACATCAAGCATAGCAGATGTAGCAGCCTCCTTTTGGTAGCATACATTCTTTCCTGTACTGGAATTGTCTTATAGGTATATAAATGAAGATGGGATTATGTCTTTGCTGGAGCAGCAGATGAATGAATCACAAAAAAGCCTCAGTCAGTCTGTGGATAAAACATGATCATTTACCAGGCTTTGTGTCTAAATAAAGAGCTGCAGAGAAATGGCCTGATTTGAGAAAGTTTTGTAGGGAAGCTTATTTTTTAAAACATGGATCTCAACCCATTGATTCACTATCTAATTTAACTTTTGACAAGTGTTCCTCACTATTCCTGTCTATTCACATAAGCAAGTGAAGGCATGGTTGTAAAGGGGGTAAAAATGACAGTTCTGTTCCATAATGTATTCAGCCAAGGTGCCCTTATTCATGTATTATACACATGGGCATTTTTAATATGCAGGCTGCAGCTATTTAAAACCTTGCTAATGCTTCATGGAAAAAAAATGAATTGGTCTACTGAGGTTTCACCTATATAGCATGTCTGTTTTCCCCCTCACTATTTTATAACTAGTGGCATTTGCTCTAACGCTATATCTTTGTCACTAAAGAGTTTGTTTGGTTTTGCTGTGAGATGCTTGACTAAGGTTAGAGCCCTCACTGACATCTCTCGGTGTCTGCAATGATGATACAAACTGATTTCTGTTTTCAGAGAGAGAGCTTCCAGGTTTCTGAAAACGGGTATAATGTCCCACTCTCAGGTTGAGCAGTATGGTTAGCAAGAACCATGTGGTTTGGTCCACTCTAAAACTAACAGTATTTAAGTCCTTCAGATTTGTATTAGTGTTGTAGTCACATCTAGTGTGTCTAAAACAAGTATTGAAGTCGATGGCTGACCTGCCCTTCCCAGTACTCATTAATCAGAAAGATTTTAAATTTTTTTTTCTTGTTTGTAGTAAGCGTAATATTTCTGAGAAAAAAAGACAATTCAGACCTGGTCTGTTTGATACTGTTGCAGTAATAAATGTACATGTTTAATTTATCTGAACTATTATTAGAGGCAACTGATATTTTCTTAATGATTCTGTTTGGCAAGGTGATTAAAGCATTTGCAAGTACATATCAGGAAATTTCTAAACTATTAAAGATTATTATTATTCTATCCCTTTGCATGCAATTACTCAGATACACAAATAAAGTCAATAGTTAATATTAAAGACATCACACAGCTGAAGAATAACAAGATAATATGTACAGAAATGGTTCTCATCCAGTTGCCCAAACATAACTCGGTTCTTACATGAAAGAGCTCTGGCTCACTGGCATATGAACTGTGTTAATATCACAATTCCTCTGCCTCTCTAAACTACCTCTGGGTACTAAAATACCCACAAGAAATAAGATATCATGACCATCTTCAATGATAGGTGAGATATTCAGTTTGTTTGAAGAGCAGCTATTTCCTGTTATTCAACGTCTCAGTCATGTCTGCTAAAGTGCCTAAAAATAAATGCATTTAAAGTTTGTCACGGCCCTTGCACAGGCTTTTTCCTTTTTTTGTCATTAAATGGCAGGGAGTGCAGCTGTGTTAGAATCGTAAGTACCAGAAACATACATCACATAGAGCTATGTAATAGTTACATGCAATGGAAAGCCAAGCTGAGGTGGGAGGAGGTACCATTCCTGATTTTGTCACTTAAGTCTCAAGTCTTAAACTACCTTAAAAAACATTTGACTTTTCCTCTTCTCACTTGCTGCATTTTTAAAACAACAGTAAGTCAGCAGCTGCAGCTCAGTTTTCCAGGACAAAGGAACTACGCCTGCTGCACATTTCAGGTGACATAATGAACACTTGTTTTTCGTGCAGAATGTGCTCTTGGGTCACTATAGTCAGCACTGTCATAACTGGTCTGAAGAAAGACTTACTAGTGCCAGACAACGCTGGGCCTTGTATTTTAGTTAACTGGGCTCAGGTCTGGTTTAAAAGGCACAAGAATTGTCTGGTTCTGTGCAAACAACTAACAGGAAGCTTGGCCCCTGCCCTGAGAAGCCAACCTGAAGAGAAACAGCCAAAGCACAGCTTGTTGTACAACCATGATTATCACTGTAGCTACAGCATACCATGCTTGGAAGTATTAGTTTGGAGAAGAACTAGTCAACAAAGTCTCTCTTGTAGAGCACAAAGAGTCCTTGTCATGATGGCAGCAGTGCACCTGTATTTGCAGGCCATTACTATGAGGGTGAAAATAGAAGTTCCAGTTCAGTAAAGTAATGTGCATGCAATGCTCTCATATCACAGAAAAGTTTCTTTAATTTTCCGAGTGCCTTCATTATTAAGAAAGCAATTTCTACCACCCATCATCTGGCACTCCAACCTCTTACACTAACTGCAAGATTTTCAGGCAAATAACTTCATGCTCTTTGCCCCACTACCTATGAATAGGTATCTGACAGCTCTGGAGGTTCCCCTTCAATCTTTCTTTTATCATAATACCTCCAAAATAAGAGATAATATCACAGTAGCGATAGTGCTGCTTAGCATGCATAGTTGTGAAATCTCATTGCACCCTTTTTCCCCTCTGTCTTGATATCCATGTGTTGCCCTTTTGTCTTCTACCCAGATTGTAAGTTTTCTAAGGCATTAACTAAATGGAAAAGCTAGACAATGCTCATGTCTCTTGGGTGCCCTAATGTTTGAATAATAGTTATACTAATAGTCTCTGTTCAAGAGAAAAAGTGGGACTGCCAGTCAGAGACGGAGGAAGTCAGAAGAGCAAATAGTGCTACTTGAAAACTACACTGATATTCTTCCAGGACAATGTTAGTAAGATCATAGGGAAACTCTAGCGAGTAAGACGGAAGGAAATCAGAGGATAAGACTTAACTA
The DNA here is from genome assembly GCF_000696875.1 of Nestor notabilis. Taxonomy (NCBI): domain Eukaryota; kingdom Metazoa; phylum Chordata; class Aves; order Psittaciformes; family Psittacidae; genus Nestor; species Nestor notabilis. Next base: position 87,247 of record NW_009941341.1, on the reverse strand, counting down.
GAAATCAAGAATCGTTTCCTCAGCGTGGCCATTACAAGAAGAGTATTGGAAAGTGGCAAAGAAAGGCATCATGGCTAATCCACACGAGTTCATGCAATAGTTCACTGTTTTACTTTGGTTGAATTGCAAAAAGAAACCCAAACAACTAAAGGGAAAAAAAAATAAAAATCACATTGCATTAAAAACACTATGTGTTTTTGAATTTCTTTTTGTGACATACAGCTACTGGCATATGGAATTTTAAATTCTGATGATATTAGTGATACTTTCATGGGATGCATTATTCATTAGTGCACCCTGAAATATCAGCTATTTCCTCAGATGCTACTTCACAAGGAAAAAAGAGCTGATCTCCAAGGTTCAAATCGAAGAACTGTAACTTAATTTTGCATTCTTTATCCTTTTTATCTGGATTTCTGAGGTGCTACCACTGTGAAATTCAGATATAGATAACAATTTATAATCGATTTTTGAAAGATGCAGAAGAGATACATAAAATGAAAACTCTTCATCCCAGTGAATGATTTAATTTTTGAACCTCTTTTTTTTTTTCCTGGGAGAAGTCCTAGAAGTCTAACTGGGAAAATTGGGATGACAATAAAAATTGACAGAGAGGAAAGGAGAAAGCCAGTTCAGAGGCACAGTCATGATGGCAGCATTAAAACCTAAAACCAGCCTTTTAAATCCAATAATCAGCTTTGCTCTGGCATATCACTGGGATATGAAATAGATGGTTTTGACTTCCATTGTGGCATATTTCATCATTTTACCTCAACTAACTTGAAGAGAAGGAGAAATAATCCGGTCATTTAGTTAGCTGAAATGCTTAAACAAATGTTTCTGTTTACACTGAAGGCAAATCTTTTAAGAAAATCTTGGTCCATCTTAAAACAGAGCTCACAAAGCAAGGGAGATGTAATGGTGGCCACTAGAGAGTGGCAGGATGAATGTGAAGTGCTGCTTGTGAAGTGCTGCTTTGCCTGTCTCAGGAGAGCAGCTGCCAAGCACACTCGAGAAAGAAATCTGAAATCAGACATCTGTATGTGCATTGAATCCACCATGTTTGCTCTGAGGAGAGAGAACCATATGAAGCAAGACAGCAAAGGTGAAATCCAGCAAGAAATCCTACTTTATTGCCATGGCAACCCCACCCTGATGAAAAGTAGAAAAACAATAAAACATCTTTAGGAAAAAGGAAAAAAAAAAGTGGTGCTATCTACCAAGGGAATTGAGGAAGATGCACTTTAAGGAAGAGCTTGACATTTCCACCATTTGGTGACTCTTTGAAACAAAGGTATGGCTGCATCTTTTGCAAGCTGTGGAGTCAGAACATACTGTACTTGATAAATTATTTAGTTTGCTTAGCAGCAGAATCCTGAATTATAAGTGAAAGCTGTAGTTACACATTAGAAACTTTAATGCAGCTGTAGCCAGACAGAATATTGTTGTTGTGATTTTCCTTGATGTCTTCTGACATCTGTCATCCTTTAGCACTAGAGTCACCTTTCCTGCATTAGACTGGATGGGTGAATATGAGTGTGGGTAAGTGTGTGTGTGTGCACACATGTGTATTATGCAAGCATAAATCTGAGTCTGTATGTTTGTGGTTATAAAAAGTTTTATGCATTTATGCCTGCTGTACCTAAATTTGTTGTTGGTTTCTATGCAAATTTAGGTAGATTACATACAGTGTCTCTATACACCCTTCTGGGGTCAGGGAGCCCAGCAATAAAACATCTGCTGGTAGAGGAGTGGCAACAGCATCTCTTAGACTACTGTAATGATGAGGAACCAATATGCAACAAAAGATTGCTCAATACATACTGCCAAAGGGGAAGGGCTAGGGCAGGTAGAAAAGACTCATGTGAGGCAGTTTGCCTCATGTGAGACACAGCTTTTGTGGGAGTTAAAAACTGCTCTCACACTCTCGCTCCCTCTCTCCAGAAGACTCCTGAAACGGAGCAGCAGCTGCAGTAATGCGGCCTGCCATTCCCCGCACTGAAGCCTTCTTGTGTTGCAGAGGACTTGCTCGCATAGGAAGGTGCAATATATACCTCCCCTAGCCTTAGGGAATCTGATGTAGTAGTTGTGTTTGCCAAACATAATCCTTTAATTTTCATCTGCTATTTGCAAACATTATTTGTTTTGTTTTTTTTTTTGGTAACTGATTTGCATGGACAATGGATATTCTAATTCTGTACAGTAATGAGACTATCTTACCAAAGGTCACTTTTAAAGCTAAACATATTTCTTTCTGTTTTAAATAATGCATATCTGGGGTGGCTGTTACTGCTGGTATTAGCTGTAGCTAAGCCATTACAGTGGCATGTAGATATCCTATTATTAGGTTATAATTACTATGTACAAGGTGGTAGATATGAAGGTGAGAACCGATTGCAAAGCACTTGATTCCCAGGCCAGAGCTTTATGCAGTCACCTCCTGTCTTATATATGTACCTGGATAGAAAGATCAGCATTCTTCCTTAACCCTATCTGCTCACCCCTGTTCACATCATGTGGACGCCATGTGCCCACCTGATGCTGAGCTGCAGGTTCTTCCTAGCTCTTCAGCACACACCCAAGCAGCAATGCCCCATGGAGGAGGGACGGAAGTCCTCTGAAGCAGCCCCTTGGCTGCCCCAGCACATGAAACCCTGAGCTCTGTGCTAATACTACGCAACAGCAACTGCAGATGTTCAAAAGGAGATCTAAGAATGAGAAAAAAGCCCATGGAAACAGTTCGGCAGGTGTGAGAAGACATTTTTTAAAAGGGCACTGAATTTCCAATAATTCCCAGCCTCGCTTCCTGAAAATTTTGGATGCTGGAGAGGGACTCTTCATCAGGGACTATAGTGATAGGACAAGGGGCAAAGGATTTAAACTTAAACAGGGGAGATTTACATTAGATATAAAGAAGAAATTATTTACAGTGAGGGTGGTGAGGCACTGGAATGGGTTGCCCAAGGAAGTTGTGAATGCTACATCCCTGGCAGTGTTCAAGGCCGGGTTGGGCAGGGCCTTGGGCGACATGGTCTAGTGGAAGGTGCCCTTGGTCCATGGCAGGGGGGCTGGCACTAGGTGATATTAAGGTCCTTTCCAACCCAAACTGTTCTATGATTCTATGAATTTTAATCCCTTTGTAACTAGAAGGTTAAAAAGCTCAGTACTGTAGTAAATTCATACCTTTTTTACTCCAAAGGGAAGCTATGGCCTTCAGTCTCTACTACATTCATCAGGAACCATTTCAGAGTTTAATACAATACTGCATTACTGCATGGTGTAAAGTGCAGTTATGATCACAAGAACTTATATATTTTGTGTGCCTATGAGTAATAACTCAGCAGCTGGTGTGTGCCGCCCCTATGCTGTGAAAAGCACATACAGAATTTTCTTTGAAATAGCAGCAATTCAGAAATCTGTTTGCTTAAAAAACTCCACAGAAATTATATGATGTCTGATACCAAAGGGAAGGAAACACCTGTGCCTTGTGGCCAAGGTCTTGGAGACTTTGCATAATTCACTGAAAGATAGCAGCCATTGAAGTTGCTTTAGAACAGAATTAACAACAGCTCAAAGTTCCTCATTGAGGATATTTCATGAATAGCTTTCTCCTTGCAGTATATGCATTGCCCCTCCTAATATTAATGAGATATGGCTTCCTGTATTTTCATCAGTATTAATGAGAAATGCACGTGCCACTACTGTTAATGAGAAATACACATGCGTGTAACTCCCATTAATGATCATTAGATATCCACAGGAGAACCCTCATTAATGCTAATGAGTATTTCACGTATATGTAATTCCCATCAGTATTAACCAGAGATCTATGTGCATGTATTGCCCATTAGAGTTAATGAGATATATACATGCGTGTGGCTGAAGCTGTCATTACTGTTAATGTGATGTATACAGGAACTGACAAAAGAATATACTTTATCTTGATAACAGTAACTTGCTCTTTATGTTTGGGTTCTAGTTCATCTTTTGGAAATACATTGCTTTCTATTAATAATCTAGTTTGGGTATTACTTTGGCTGTGTACTAAGTACCATACAAAATTAAGACAAAATGCAGAGATCCATTTTCCAGATGACGCTGCAATCTCTGTCTATGTCACAGATCAGAGTATGGCAATTTGCGTATTTATGCTGGGGTCAGTATGGGGAGTTGGTGAATACATACTTTGATTCTATGGTTTTTGATCAAAATCACCTTTCTTAACGGCAATAAATCTCACCCAAGGCTGTACTCTAATTGGCACTTTGGTAGCTGTGATCTGCTTTGAACTTAGGTCCTGCCAGCTATGCTTTCATATGCTGTGAGGTTTGTGGCAATTTATTTTACAAGTTCTCTTTTATAGTTAGTTACTCTAACTGATTAGAGGTTGTGTATGGAGAATGGGCTTAAATCATATCTTTAAGTGAAATAAGTTAGTGGAATTTACAAACTGAAAATGTTACATATTGGCATCAGCCTTTGGTATTTCAGGGGGATCATCTGCCCAGATACTGAATTTTGCTATGTATCTTTCATATCAGCAAAACCCATAGATAGTCAGACAGTAAGCAGAAAAGACCCCAAAATGTTAAAATTAAGATTGACATAAAAAAATAAGTCCTTGCAATATTCCTTCTTAAAAGTGTGAAAAATCTCAGAGCTTCTTACCCAAAACAATAGCCTTACTCTCTACTAATACAGTGTACAGTCACTTTTGCCTTGCAAAACAAGTGTAACAAAACAGCATGGAAGAATATCACACCTCCTTTGCACCTTATATGTGGCTTCTTAAGGAAAAATTAGGGAGATGTGGGTGGGAACTACCACAAAATAAATATCTTGAGTCCTTTTAATTCCCAGATCTGTTCCAGGTCTGGTCTTATCTGTTAAGATTGGGAGATAACACTATCATCAAAAAGAGAACTGCAACTTGATGGCTCAGGATGACACCTTTGTAAGGAAAGCAAATTTTCTGCACTGCTGTACTTGCTTATGCTTAGAACAACTTAGGAAAACTGAAAAGTAACCCTACTGTCTCTAACAGAGACGGTCCATCTGCAAAGTATGCTCATGACACTGGTATATCTAGTGTAAGAAATACTTGTTCCTCATTTTATCCTTCCCCAGCCATTTTTTTCCAGTGGCTCACAACCAAGGCTCTCAGTCATGCAATCAGTCTTTGTCAAACTGTCCTATGAATCAAATAATTGAAGTTACCTGTTTTAGGGAAAATCCAGCACAGTGTTAGAGTACTCTGCTGGGTTTTTGTTTTTCTTGTGATCAGATCATTTGAATCATCCAATTTTTCAAGGACAGTTGTATCAACATAGCTAAGTGGCACTAAAGACTACTGACTGTGCAAGGACAGGAATAAGCACTTTAAGAAAGGTGGTTACAAAGAGACAGTGTCTCACCAGATTGTATTCTCAGGTCCACCAGTGAAAGCTCTTGTGACTTCTGGAGGCAGCAGAAGTGCAGCATTCTCTGGCTTTCAAAGGATGAAGGCCACATACTGAAGGACAACTAAAAAACAAATGAAAACTCATGGCTTTTTACTGTTAATCACTTTTTCTAGATCTCCCATCACATCCTTCAAGCTGCACCTGGTCTTAATTACTTTATTCCAACCAACAGAAAGCAAGAGAGCTCCAAGTCAAAGCAAATACACATGAAAACAAAACAATCCCAAATCTAAAAAAAAACCAAAAAAAAAAAAAGCAACCACAAAGTGTGCTTCTGGAACTGCATGCTCTTAAATCTAGGAATAAGGAATTTAATTTGGTCTATCACAAACCCATGACTTAGGGCTCACTATTCCTTTCTGAGCATGTAACATTTGTTTACGTATTTGCAGCTCTGGGGCTCAGCAGTGTAATCAAGTGTTCCTGATTTTAATTAAGGGAGTAAAATTTGCATATGCAAACTCCCCTCTTAGTGGTGTTAATGCCAGCTGCTTCAAAAGAACTAAGAAAACAGAAAAAGGCAGTAATCAAAAAAGTCCAACAATCAATCAATATTGTTTCACTAAAGTAAGGAAAGGAGCAGAGATGACAATATGAAATGTTTCCAGTCATATAGCTTACGTGCACTGAGTTTCTGGTCCAGCTTTAAACTGAGGGGGTGTTTTAACAGCTGTTACATGATGCTTGTCCTGTCATAGGTTCTGAGCTAAGTAACTCTAACTCAGGTTTTGTCATTCTGTGGGAAAGCCAGGCATAGGTGAAAACACTTGTATAGTCTTGAGTGACTGCTTTTTACAGAAGAGCTCCTACCTTATCCAACCTGGAGAGATGCTTATGTTTTGACAAGTAAACCCTTGTTCCTCAGGCTTTCACAGGATGCTTCAGGTTGCTCTATCTTCCCTTTTGAGTTACTAGAAACATACAGATCCTCTGCAGGGTGACACTGACAAGAATCAGTGCAAGACAAAGCCAAGTGTCTGCCTTATTTAAAGACAGTAAATAAAATTCTGCATGCTTAAGATAATGTCAGAGAGACATTCACAGATACACCAGAAAACGAAGATTTTCAAAGTAAGAATGGAGGGGCTACCAGGAGATTGGAGACTATTGTGTTTTTTTCATGTTAGTTTAACTACACAATCCTCTAGTAAAATTTGGACAGAGATGTTAAGTCCTACTGACCTGCTCACCTCCAGAAGGCAGGTCTCTCGTTTTAAAGACAGAGACAGAAGTTTGACACCATATAATGCTTCTTAGAGCAATCTCTCTTTCCTTGAAGGCACCCAAGTTGCTTAGAAGGGAATCAGTCCTTAAAACATACTGAAAGAGCACCCCATGGAGATGAGTATGCCTGTATTAACATTGGAACTGTGACATATTTCAAAATACCATACAACATAACAGGCTCCAGAGGAGCCACTATGGTCTATTGAGCAAAATACACCCTTTTGTAATTGCTCAAATGCATATTGACATGACATACCGAAAACACAGAGCTGGTCTATTGAATAAGCACTGCTGCGAGCTTCAGAGGTGTTACAGTCTATGAGTAAATAATAAAAAGTTTTAAAATGGTCTGAGCATGTATTTTCACAATATGAAAGAATCACTTCAGAGAAAACTATTGTGTCAATTCCCAGGCATGTCCATGAGTGATTTCCTTTCTTTTCCTTATTGTTTCACCGTTTAGCCTAACAATGACACACAGTTCTTTTCAGTCCCTGTGCACAAATTATAAGAATCCTGTTGCAAATTCACCCTACAGTAAAGTGGTTTAGCTGCTGTGGTTTTACGAAACACCCTTAGTAAATATTTTAACCTGAGCTGGGAGTAGAGGGGAATGAAAGGTAATGATGAGGGAGGCAAAGATATTTTCTGGCAAATTGGGAAGTGCTGAAATGGTCTCTCCCCTCCTACTGTGGACTATAGCTGTCCCTTTATTTTCTGTTCTATTTTTCAATTTGACTTTTCTTTCTTAAATTAATAATGGAAAACTTTTCATAACACTCCATTTCCTGACAGAGAGAAAAGACTTCATCCATGTCCATCATTAGACTCAGTCATAATTTGATTTAATCCTGTGACTTGAAACAGTTTACAGAGAATAAAACTAATCATGAGTCTGATTCACCTTCTCTGTGAAATACCATAAATTAAGACCATGGAAAGAATTGCTTCCTACTAGCTGTTAACAAGAAGTTTGTTGCCTAATTATCCAGGGCTAAACAATTCAGAATTGTCATTCTCACAGCTTAGGAACTGCTAAGTTAATAGGGCTACATTTTGTTCTCACATCTCTAAATCAGGAGGTACTCCTCTAGATTATATGGCTCCAAGTGTGAATAGAATATTTGCATCTGAAATAATTTTATGGCCTGTCCTATGAGCTCTGAGAACTTACCTCAAGAAGGTACCCCTGACTTTCTTGGTCCCACAGAAAACAGCCAGCTGGCTCCATGGGGAGCCTTTGCACTGAACAAACTGAATCACCTTCACCCAAGGAGGCAGGTAAGAGCCTCAGGACTATGGGGCTCAGAGCACTGGAGGCAGACCTTCACAGCTTCACCTTCACATAAATGTGAAAGAGGTAGGAAATACAGGGATATATAAATAGTATGCTAGTCTTAAAACAACTGTAAAGAGAAACATCAAGCAATGCACTGAAAGATAGACAATAGAAAGTATTCAAAGAGTTGTGAAAATTTAACATAAGGAACCCAGAGAATAAATTTCAGAAAGGGAAGAAGTAATGTGCTGGCTTAGCATGCCAGCCAAAGTCCCTTTCTGTTAGTGGAAAGAGAGAAAAGCATCTCCTGAAAGAGACTCTAACCTCACCTTGTCCTGGAACTCCACCAAACAGGCTGTTTACACAGCAGTGCATATGAGAGGGAGCACAGCAAACCAGTTTGAAACAGATGCTTCAATTTTCATACAGTACAGTTAGATGAGATTAATTCTGTACATGGTTTCAGCAGCTGAGATTTCAAGAAATACATCAAATATAGTGTACAAGGCATAACAGCTAACTGACAACAATTTTGTAGTCCAGGTTAGAACTTAAGAATATAACATCACAGAGTTTGCTCAGTTTTTGTGGTGTCTTTCAGTTAAGAATGAGAAGCAAACCCAAAATTTTCCAGAGTCAAGAAATTGCTGACAGTATGAACAGAAAACCACAGAAACCCTGAAGTTATACGGAAACTCTGTGAACTCAGAAGCAGAATACACTTTGAATGATTTTAATTTTACAATGTATATTTCAAGCAGCTATTAGAAGACACAGCTTCCAGTAGTTACCAGATCTACTGCACAGGATATGTAAAAGGATTTCTCACATGGAAAACAATACTTTTGGTGTCAAATACCAATTTTGAAAAGTATAGTTAAATAATTTTTGAGATCACCTATTGGTGTCATGGTGACTTTACAAATTTTTACCCAGAAATCACTTATCAGTATCTTTAGGGATTTCTTTATACAGAAGAAATGGTAAGTTCTCTTTGGTCCCATTGTAAAATAAAACAGCCCAAGGCCTTTAACAAGGCTGTAAATCATTACAGAACATCTGTGGGCTTTTCATTTCAATATCCCATTTTAAAGACTGCCATCATCTGAAGAGTTTACTAGCATGATTATCTAACAGAGAAATCAAAGACTTGGTGTTTCTTTCCTGTAAAGAGGATATGTGATTTTTCATGTGAGAGAAGATCAACATTCTTATAGAAAAGGGCACGGACCCATATACTGTTATATTACATGGTTAAGTGAATGGTTTAAGGATGAGAAGACAAAGTGGTAGCACTTCCACATGTACCACGTCCATCAAGCCTCTCAACACTAAAAACTTCCACAGACTGCTGTTTGTAGTGTAGCAGAACTCCTGCTTTGCACTTAACTGAATCACAGTCCAAGGAAACTTACTGAATTCACATGAAAAGACCTACTCAAGCCCAAGCATGCTTGAAGCTTGCAAGGAAGATGTTAAATGAAAAACAGCTTATTGAGGAGAGCAACTTGCTCCCCATACACTCCAAAAGCACTGATGTCTTCCACTAGGGAAACCTGGGTCAGGCCCAACACTAGACAGTGTGACACAGTATTTGGTGCGCATCTGTTCATACAATGCAATGCACTGCACACACCTGCCTTTTATGAGCTACTGAAATGCCAACCAAGTGTTACTGCTGCCACTGGGCTTGTCAGTGCCATGACCAAAAATGACTTGGTGTGAGGTCGACAGACTGCTCCTACCCTCGGCCAGTGCCACTGAACTCAGCCACCCTTGACCGAGCTACCCAAGGATCTAGGAAAATATGCTTCTTCATCTTTATTTGGCAACTTGCACATTTAAAAAACAATTTGGGATTTCGCACCTATTTGTCACCTGGCTAAACAGCATTTTATTTACCAGAAACTAAATGAGACGTCTTAAACTGAACGTATGTCACCGCTATCTTGACTAACCAACAGTCATTACTACACACTGTTATCAGTTTCCACGGAGACAGCCCCAGTAAAGCAGCTCTCCCTATTCAGTATGTCCCAGTTAGGTAGAGTATACAGTAATAATATTCTACATTTACATAAGACATTCATCCTTAAGTACTTTTGAGATTATACAGTGCTCAGATACCACGGTAATGAGTGTATTGTAACTGTCTCCATGTAGCCACACAGAACTGCAGCAGCTTTCCAGGTGCAAGGCAGCAGCCAATTGACATGGCAGTTTCTGAACTACCATGGATGCAGGAACAATGCTGCAGTGTCCCTGAGATACATCCATGGCATTAAAAAAACCCCAAAAGGTGCAAAAAGTTCTCAAGTTTCTGAATCACTCTCGGGAAGAAAAACATTCAGCTTCAGACCTAATCAGAATAAATCCATGTAATATAATGCACAGACCTCAATCGATTTAATTTGAGGAAACAGCCAAGACATCTCTTCCTATTCATAATTCCACAGATTGTGCAGATAAAATATTTCAAAATCTGTTGTTTGAACTGCTAAGCTCCCTTTGCCAGTGACTGAATGCTGAATTATTGTTGGATGTGCTTTCCTCCCTTTAGTATCTAATTTCACTTTCATCTCCTCTTTTCACCGTAGAAAGTATTTCTGACTAACCACTCACTTCTACAGCCATTCACTTTTTGTTATAATTCTCCATTTTATAAATGCAGAGAATATCTCATCTTCAGCCATACTTTCTAAATGACAGTGGGAATGAAAATGAGGTATTGAATGGTTAGCTATTACCTTCCTCTGCAAGTTCTGTGCAGTATTTTATAGACATGGTGCATACAGCACATTGTTTAGTCGTTGCAGATGGAGTGATGCAATTCACCTGGTAGAAAGAGGCAGCAATATATTTGATTCATATAAGACAGTCAGTTAACAAAGTTCAATGGCAAATGTGACAGTGGTTAAACAAGATTCGATGGCAAGGTACACTTGAGCCCCTTTGGGTTCTACACTCCTCAGAGAGGACTTTAGGTGCAGCTGGATCCTTTATGTCTAAAGGATTATATGCTCACACTCCGTCCTTTTTATCATTTAGTTAAGATTTCAAAGTTTCAGCACACTTATTCCCAATTCACTTACTAATTATCCAACGCAATAAGGAATCTCTCAGCCTTGAGGAGTAGCCTTGAGAGGTGTCCCTACTCAGGGGGAGATCCTGGCATGCAGTCCACTGCCATACAGGACAGCTCAATGGGTCCTGGGCTGTCCATTATTTATGGAGAAAGAAGATTGACTCATAGTCACACATTTCTCATATTTACATACTGACTACAGATGTTAGTTTCTTTCAAATTTGACTTGAGTCAGAGACTGACCAGCACTGTGGTTAGGTGGGTGCATTGCTCAAATTAGCCCTTTGCTATCGTGGAGCTTGTCTCCACAATATCTGTCTCCCCTGAATCCCCTTTGAGCTGGATGCAGCCATCACAACCAACACATCCATCACAAACAACACTCACCACTGGTGGTTCTCACTTGTGCAGAGCTATGGGAAATAAAGGTCAGGCTGGAGCACAGCACACCTTATTCCAGCTGTAACATATACACATGCTTCCCTTTCCTCAATAAAGCTTCTCCCTCCAAGTTCACTTAGGATTGTATTCACACTTAAACTGTTGAAATGCCTGTGGTTAAACAACCAGCCCAGCTATTTACTGAGAACAACTCTTTCCATCTGCTCTATTAACTAAATAGTACCTTCAACTAACAGAAAAATTAAACTATTTGTCCTGTTGTCAGCTGGATGAGGGTTGTGTTTCCTCAGAAGGAAGCGAGGTTTTTTTTTATGTCAAGGATGCTGCTAAGCCTCTGCATGCCTACCATTTTCTTTTGGAGATGTCAGTTTTCAGTTTCTTCTGAACTTCTGCTACGTTTTGTAAAATCTATGAAAATACTATTGATAAGCTGCCATATTTTAAAATGCTTTTACAGACAGAAGTTCAGTAAGGTTATGTGTTTTATTGCCATTCTCTCATTATTCAAAAACGGATGAAGAGGTTTTGCTCAAATTTGCTGAAATAAAAACACCACTTTTGACAAGGACTAAGTTCAGACAGCTGTTTAAGCCCCCACTTAGCTCCAGCATATGCTTACCATTTGTTGCAAGGGGACTTAAGTCACTCTCACTTAATTCATAGTTTTTGAATAGAGACATTTCTCAGAATCAAAATTGAAGTACTGTGAAGTTTAGCCTCAGAGGTAAATGTTTTGGAAGGTTAATAGCCTGTGGAAATAGAGGAGCTCTATGTTATGTTTAGTACTCACTATAGCTGAAAGATGAAATAGTGACTCACTTCACCCAGCTGCTGAAATGCAGCCACCTGTGGGGAGTAATGTGCCAGCTCTTTAGTGCAACAGTGCAAAACCATTTAAGTGGGAAGTGAAGCGTTATGCCTCAGTCCAAAGAGAGTGTTTGCCATTGTTGTTACTGAACAGCATGACATTTTTCTCTCGGTGGAAGGCACCATTTGTGTAATGCTGTATTTCAAAAGGATTTGGCTTTGGATACACAAGAAATGGGATCCTGCCATCAGCTAATCAATAACTCACTGCCATGGACCACTCTCCCTACTTAGCACTGGAAGAAACCAGCAGAGGCAAGACCATGGACAATGTGAATGTTACTTAATGCAAGTGCCTGCCTAGAAGGGTTACTTTAATTTATCATTTTTCCCCCTCAATCCTTAAAGGAGAGATTCAAATGTTTGGTTCAACCAAATAGTTTGACGTTTTTCCTGTAGATTAAAATCACAGTTTAAATACCATCACATTAGATTGTTTTCTTTTCCAGAAGAATTCATTGTCTTTCCTTAATTTAGTGAATTTCTCTTATAAATTCTGTTTTAACTTTGATCTGAATTTTGACCAACCAGCACCTATTCACTTTACAAATCATCTTTATCTTTCCAGGGTGGAAGTGGGGATAAAAGGGAAAAGCTTGAGAAAAGTTTTGCAAGAGACAAGGCAACAGAAAAGTAAATTGCAGAAGACCAGCAGCCATAGTTCTAAATCTCTGAGATGATTTAAGGCAACAACACTCTATATAGGTTTAATTTATCACTGTAGTGCTTTCTTCCCTTCTGCTTTTCATTCCTTAAGCTCAAGGAATTTAATTTCTCCAAATTTGCACCACCAGCACTGCCTGCCCTCGCCCTCCCAGATCTCAAAAGAAAAAGCACTAGCATGGATTTAAAAATCAGAAACGTATGGAATTACACAATTCTGTGTGAAAGACATCTCCTTAAATGCTTAGATACACTTTGGCCTGCAGGTGGCAATATTGAATAATATTCTGAAGATGTTTCACATACTGATGATACCTTTACTTAAAGTTTTATGTTTTTAAGTGAATGTCCTTCTCCCCCATTATTTTTTCACAGCGAGTTGAAACCAAAATACGATGAGGTATTGTATATGTGTTTCAAGCAATCTTGGGTGCACATTATGAAAAATAATTTGCAATTTAAATGAAAGCAAACATATAAAAACGTACATAAGCCAACTCATCCATTCCCTCAATTTAAAGGCAATTTTAAAAAAGATAGGCTACATGTTCCTTTTCACAGTATAACTACCAATATGCTCTTAAGTCCAAATCAAAATTAGTGCTAGTTCTTTCAAGCCGGAACTTGCCATTATACTAAGTTATTTCATCTGTACTCGGTGAATGCTGTGATTTAGAATGTGATGCATTAATCAGGCAAGAGGCGGCAGTGTTCTGGGCATTGTCCTGCATAGTGGCACGAGTTGGGTATCCTACAGACCAGGGGCAGAGTCTGTCTCCTCCAGATGGGCTGATAATCAGTAAAGGAGGTTGGCTGAAAACATTTTGTGGAGAACACAAGGGAAAGAAAGGATTTAAAATATAATTTTTATGCTTTGTTGTTTTGTTTTGCTGTTTGTTTGGTTGTTTTTTTCACCTAAAAAGGAAAAAATTATACATATATCTATGGCTGGATATGTGTCATTGGGTTATTAAAAACATAGTGCATCAGTCTATAAATTTCTTAATTTTTCTGTCCTATTTAATATTTCACTGATTCCCACAGTGCTCAGTGATTTTTCCTTTGACTTCTGTAAAATTCTGTTTTTTGCTATCCCATTGATTACTGTCCTTGTGGCTACATGAAGAAAGGTATTATACATGGAACTGAAATAATGTTTTACACAGTCTTCACTGGTTAGGATACATCTCCACTGCTTTGAGCATTGCCTGCTAGGAAATTGTGGTAGACTTAAAGTAAAAAGAAGACTTAACTAGGGCAGCCAGCAAACCAAAAAGAAAAAAAATGATCATCAAAGTTTAGAAGACGGCGACTATTGTATTAAGAGTAGTTAGGCAAGAAAACCAGCTGCTGAATTTGCCCTGTCTAGAGAAAAGATGACATGATAACAGGCTGTGAGTACTTAAGAATTAATAAAAAGAAGAAGGTGGAGAGTGGTGTCGGAGGACTCCTGGCAGCATAGGGAAAGCAGGTAGTAGTAATAGCTCAAAATTACTGAAGGGAAAAATTGTGGATTAAATAGTACAAAATGAGAGAAGAGGAAGGTAATACAGCAGAGAGGGTCACTGATTTCAAGGCAAACCTTCATCCCTGAGGATCACGTCAACCTACATTGTTTGCACAGGTTGGAGTAGGTGACTTCAAAGGTCTTTTCAACTCTAATATATATGGGTCAGGTTATTCTCCTTTGTCAGTTACTCAAGGAGGAATGTTTCTCAGAGAGAGCCCTGCTTCCCGAGGGACTGCCCTGTGCAAAGCAAGCCGGGAGCCTGGCTGCATACACCTTGCTGGTTCTTACACCTTTGTATCAGCCTTGAATTTGTATTATTTTTTTTTTTATATCAGCCTTTTGGCTTTTCCAACCTGAAAGAGGAGTAGAATGCTGTGCTACCAATCGCTCCTGTTGGTTCTAGAGAGCAGCTGATGTAAATGAAACATAAAATAGAACTGAAGTATGGCTAGATGGAGTACCATTAGTTCAGCTGGGAAAAAATGCCGTGCATTCGCATAATTCATATTGATGAATAATTAATCTAAAAAATCAACTAATTCACATAATTTCTGTCAGAAGGTTGATTCTGACTGCGTATCCATCCCTGAGAAAAAGTGAACAGTAAACTATTGTCCTTCCAAACCAGAAACAAAGGCCATTTAGGAGGGAAGAAGAAAATAAGACTGCAGTCTTTTCCTACCTATTCTCACCCACTTGCCTAATAGAGTGTATAAGCAGGAAAATTCTGATATTGTCGTACTTCTGGAAAAGAGATACAAACTGGTTCCCTCAGGGTATGAAAGGAGTCCTACTACATGACACCACAGTCAGTCTTGCTTTTAAAGATTAGCTATATTTTGGGCTGGGTTTCAAAAGCTTTTCTGAAGCAAGCTCTCAACTCCTTTCCAATATATCAACTCCATGATTTCCAATGCATTTAGTCATTAAAGTGGACTCACTACCTTTGGCATTTCTATTAAAACTGCATGTTCAGAAAAGGAACAGTGGCTAAGTAAGTCACTGACAAGAAAGCACAGGTATCAGAAAGGAAATAGGATGATTATTTCCAGGCACATTTTCTTGGAAATTGAATAGACTGGATGAAGAATTGGCAAAATCATAATACAAACCACAGCATCATGAGATAACAAGGTGGAAAAGCAAAATTAACACAATCTCAATCCTGTGCATTCAGTTCAGACTCCACGCTCTGAAAAAAAGTCATAACACAAATGACTGAAAGGATTTCTGTACTCTCTGATACCAGATAATTCACTAAAGTAAATATGACACAAAATGTTCATGACCAATAGTGCATGCAGCCTGCTCCTGTGAGGCAGCCATTGCTGGAAAAGCTTTTCAGACTGCAGTGGTAGGAACAAATTAAGTACATGGGTAAACAGGATGGCTTCCATAAGAATCTCACAACACCACAAATTAAAAAGAATTAAGCAATGAAAATGCAGGAGTAAAAATAACATATGATAGATAAACAAAGCTAAAGCTCTATGCCATCCAGAAAGCTTTGTTAAAAATAGAAAAGTCTTTATCAAAGTGCTAAATGAAACACCTTTGGCTTTTCTCAGATCTGATAAGATTTAATTTTATTTCATTTGCCTAGATCTAAAGAACAAAGCAGCCAAGTACAAACATCAGATACATGGCGGTCATGCTTAGCACACAGAAGAGTAGAGGCAAAGGTAGTGCTAGGCTCCTTAATCCCAGAGCTGGTATATGAATAGATCAGTCCTAAAGCACACCACTGTGCAGACACAGGGTTTGTATTTCATGCCAGTGACAACCCTCAGGAAATCCCTGAGCGCCTCTGAGATTATCTCCAGCACCC